>NC_080670.1:118913021-119193021 GCF_030247195.1 Topomyia yanbarensis
CCCTCAATTTATCGAAATCACATAAACCACCTAGCCGATGATTGGAAAATAAACATTCCTGCGACAAGCATTGCCTGAAAGAAGAAATCTGTACAGTAAAAGGCGGCCAATAGCACATTATGTACACTCAAGAATGAAAAAAGACGGTTCAATTTTGATGTACACATCGGGAATATTCAAGGCAATTGACAGGACTGAGCGATTGCCTGAATGAACTATCAGTTAACCGGAGTGAACTGAGCTCAAAAGCGTCAGGCCGAATATCGGACGCTTCGCCGGATAGAACTGCGCAGTTACTTCAGTTAATCGTACAGACATGACGTCACACATGAAAAACTGACCGGAAAACTGAACGTGTGTGGGGCCCTTAACGACCTGTTCAGGGTATAATCCAAACAATATGTGGAATCGTTGGATTATATGAGTTACAGTTCGTGTATAATTTTTTTTATTAGGGTTTCCATAACGTCCGTCTGTAATTATGAAGTGCAAGGCATTTTCTGGCAGACGAATTCAAACATATTATCCAGAACTGAAGTTCTCTTTTCGAAGTCTAACCGAGTAACAGACTATGTAGCCTAAGTATGAAAATATTTTCAACTTCATGTAAAAATTGTCTTTGTTCCAGCGCCGAGTAAATTGGGAGTATTGTCCATCGCGAGATAATATAGCATTTCGTCGAGTTGTTGCTATATGGGATACACACGAGTGCGGTCGAAACAAGAACAAACGTCAAAATGTTTTCTCACTCGCACTGATGCAAACTAGATGGGCGCGTAATTCAACGTACGGCCCGGTGGCGCATGGCTGAAAAGTCGCAATGTGGATTTAATTTACTTTGGAGCAAACCGTGATAAAGTTATTCCGGAAAACGCTTCTTGTTCTTCCTTTAGTATTATCCATACAGTTGAATTTTACAGTTTTCAACTGCATCGATCATCGGTGTAAATAAGAGCGTGTATCAAATGAAGTACTGGAACAAACATATACACCTATGCAAACTAATCTAAAATCAAATGAAGTACTGGAACAAACATATACACCTATACAAACTAAACAAAAATTAAACCTTGCAAAAAAGTAGTTTTAGAATATTTAAACTAAATGCGAACAGAGAAGATTGATCTTGTGAATGAGGTTGCCCGACTCAGAAAGCAACTTACAAAAATGAAGAGCATGGAAATATTTTTCGTAATGGCCAACAACAAATATATATTATTTTGCTTTGCTGTATTCCGATGGAAAAACCGTAAAGATCATTTAAATGCGGATATAAAGACTAAATCACTGATTTTTCCCGGAGCGTGAAATTGTTACATAATATAGAATATTTTAATCAGAACAATTTAAGTTTTGGACACGACTGTAACAAAACAAATATTTTGGCAACATTGGTCGAGTGGGGGCCCAGTAAAGCTCAGCCGGAAATGAACTGGAATTCTGGCTGGTTCCAGTTCGTATTCCGGCTCCAGTGCAACAACCGATTCTAACTAGAATCGGTTGTGTCACTGGAGCCGGAATACGAACTGGAACCAGCCAGAATTCCGGTTCATTTCCGGCTGAGCTTAACTGGGGGTGTGTCGTTTTCAGCAGGGATTGGCAAAATATAAGAAGCCAGCTGGCGGATCCTATCCTAGATTTGATGGTACACGCAGAAGAATCAGGCCTTTTTGAATCAACAAAAAGTTTTGTTGAATCTAAAACGTGGCGAATGACTGTTTCAAACAGAAATGGGCGTTTTTCAAAATACTTCTGTTTACATTTTAAATAGCAACATTGTTGAATCAAAATAAAATTTGTTAGATCTAACTGATCCCTTTGTTAAAAACCAACAGAATCTTTGTTTAATTTCAACTAAATTTGAGTTGTTCTCTTCTTTGGTTGATACAAAAGATTTGTTTTTGTTCCTTCAAACTTGTTTGTTCGGTTAAACTTAACGTGATTTTGTTGTTTCAAACGAAATATTTGTTGAAACTACTGAAAAGCCAACAAATGAATTAGTCGGTAATTTCAACCAACAGTATTGATTGAATCAAACCTAAATCTTGTTTGTCACTATATCAATCGGGAAAATTGTTATTTAAAACCAAAATTTGTTTATTTTTACTATTTTTTTTCTGCGTGTAGATCTCTCGACTAACATGATTACGGAGTGAGCCAGCTGTCAAAATTCTCTTTGAGAGGAATTTCTAGACAAACCGTTACTGGCTGAACACAGTTCACAGCACTTGTTGAAAGAGAAAACTTTTCTCTTTTGTTTACTACCAACATCTGTGATGACCGCCGAGTAACCGTTCGTCCGGAATTTTCACTCAGAGTGGATTTTGAAAGTTGGCTTTTACGCCGTAATCATGTTTTTGTCGAGATCTGAAAGAGTGAATTCATGAGCAGTATTGCCACAATTAAATCTGTACAGGGAGTTGAAAAAGCTTTTCTATCTGTACAGTAGATACAGAATACTAGATAAGGATTGTCGCTGGTGTTCCCATTGTTTTCGCCTCGGAATATGTTTGTTTTGCTTTAGGTATATATCTGTCAAGTTATCGAAAGTCTCTAGTAAAAGTCTTTGGTCCGCACTTTTGGTACACGCAGAAAAATATGGCCTGCTTGTAACTGTTTAGTTGAACTTCGAATTAGTAAAATGCAGAGTTTGTCTTTCAGTCTCGTTTATTCTGCTGTGATTTTTATACATTCAAGATCGAAAACGTCCAATGCATAAAATTTACATGAGCATGAGCATGATGACCGTACAATTCGTAGTTGCTACTCCGTGATTGACCAGAACAAGCGAAATTGCACAAAGAACCAACGAATGGAGCCTGGGAGTAGCTTCCCATCCTCAGTGTGCACGTTTCGAGAGTTTCAAATTTTGAAGTGTCAATAACGGCGCCGGCCACGTCCTTACAGTCATCGGGGAAGGAAGGAAATGTTAGTGTGATAACCGTGTATACCTCTGCATCTCCACGGTTACCACGGAAAGGAGCTTTTGTTAGTGGGATGGGATACATAGTTACATAAATCTGGATTCACCTTGGTATGTGATACAATCTATGCGACTCTCAGAAGCGTTATAAGTTAATAATTGCTCTGGGCAGCCCGCTGCCGATAATTTCAAGAAGATTTATCGTTTGTTGTATTAATTTGGGAATTCTAGGCTTAAAGATATGCAACTTAAACTCCGGACAGCCGGCCATCGGGAGTATTGCTTTTCTTTGATTGAACAAATATTTTTATAAGACAAGGGAACTTTCAAGTTTCTTTACTCCGACGAAGATCGAAAATCTTAGAACAATAACATAGAATATGATACGATTGTCTTAACTCTCCGGAGATACCCGTCGTAATGGAAAAGTTGTTACTTGACTGAATATTACTATCTTACTATCTTAGTATAATTATCGAGGTTAAATCGCGATATAAGCATATATACTTTCTTTATACAGTCATGAGGAACAAGCCGGCTTTTGTAACTATTATTCACGCGCGATGTTATGCTATCTCACGATGAATTCGCGCTGGGGTATGGTAATGTTTGTTTTTATTTTTCATGGTTCATCCCAAATGAAAACCCTAATTTTAAGTATTGAAAGGTACCTTGAAAGGGGGCCGAGAAGTCGCCGCTGGGGGTCCGCGAAGCAAAATATCCCCTCCGAGTGGATATAAAAAATCAAGTCTTGCTTCCCAACAGACTGAAAATTATATATTGACAGCAATGTTTAACCGTGGGGGTCCACAACATCGCAGGGTGATTTCTAAGGGGCCCGAGGCACGAAAATGCTTCAGAACCGCTGATATAGACCGATGCAGAGAATCCCTTCTCAATCCAATATTCCCAACGTTACTCTCAATGGAAGCAAACTACATCCCATCGACTTACAAAATTTTGGACTCTTTATACAGACCCGCGAATCGTAAAAAACGCAACCAAAAAGGAAAAAAAAAAACGTTTTGACAGTCCTTCTGGACGTAATCCCCGACACTTCGCAAGACCGGGCGCAAAGAGTCTATAGAAAATCATATCCGCAGAAAACCGTTAACAAGAAAATACATAGGTAATACATGTAGTAATGGATTTTTACACGATTCACGCAGATAATCGATTAATCATTATAACAATAAAAAAATCAATAATCGGCTGTCAGTTTTCCGAATATCCAACTCAACCAACTAATATCCGTTAAGCACCTCAAAATACCACAAAGAGGCCACCATCCAAGTTTGAAAATCGCGGAACAAAACGGGAAGACTCTCCAAAAACACCAAGCCACTCATACCTGTACGCAGTAATCGGTTGTTACGGTCTACTAATCGAATACACCAATCGGGCTCTCGAAAATCACTCGACCAGCAGATAACAATTTGTCAAAATCGGACATCACTAAATCCAAGAATTTCGTACAACGTTTATGTCTACTTTCACCCGCGGAACACCCAACACAACACCAGACCAGATGACTTGCAAGCCATCAAAAATCTCGACTCGCACCTCTCCCATGTCGCTTTCGCCCCTGACAGTGCACTACACCGGGTAGCCGGTGTTTTTAGCTTCCGATGGCCCTACATTTTCTGACAAAGTGAAGTTCAGGAATGTTGAGATTTTTATCACTGTTTAGGAAAGCAAAAGTATCATAAAGCTAGTGTCAGGCCTTCATGAGACCTTAAGAAGTCACTTTTGGAGATATTCGTTAATGTAGATTTGTCGGTAGACGGTTCCAGATTTAATTAAAAAAAACTAATTTAACACATCTACAGATCGCTTGCAACATAAAAAACTTTTTGTGCAATTTAACAGCTCCATCTAAGGCCAATTCAATAAATTTCCTACATGAAAGTTTACTTTTGTTAAAAAACGGTTTTTAAACCAAAGCTGGAAGTTAAACCTTGGCGTGGAAGAGCCGGTATATTAATATATGCTATTACTTAGTGTAGAATTGGATTTTGCCCTTTACGGCTATTATACAACCGCCAGAAGAAACTTAAAACGTTGGTACACAATCGAGAATAGCGAATCAGAAAAGCTGACTATATATCAGTGATTTACTAAATACAGAATGGATAATGGTTATGATGTAAAACCTTAAGGTCCGTCCATGTTAAGTCTTCGGTACGGAGCAATACCTCGACCTAGGAACTCCTTAAGTCTTCGGTACGGAGCAATACCTCGACCTAGGAACTCCTAGCACGTTGTTAGTCGCCTCTTACGACATGGGAGCAGTCCCCAGAGGTTCTATTCTTGGCTGAAATAGTGCAAAAAGATTTCAGCCCGCCGGACACCACACGGCTTCGTCCAATGCATAAAATTTACAATAGAATAAACGAGAGGCAAACATATGAAACAAATTTCTATGTGGCATATTATTATAATTTCATTAGTTTTCACATGATATCTATGCATGACAGATAATTTTTATGCACTACTACAAGTTGCAAAAAATATGGGTGAAATCAATATATTCAATATAACGAATTTTCTCGGTGTACATTTTCGACTGTTATTGTTATGAAATGGAAGAGTTTGTATATACCGCACAAGAAAATGAAAATTCATTAAAATTCAGTACATATTTAGACAATTTGTGCATTCTAATTAGTGAAAATACATCAACCAAGAATGGCCATTGTTTTGCTGGCTAAGAGAAACAAAAATGATTAGTCACTATGAAACAACGATAGAGGATTATTTTTTGCTTTTTTTATTTGACAGGTATATCTTAAACATTCTGAGGTATATCTGAAACATTGGCAATGCTGGCCTCAGCTCAATAGGATGCGAGAAACTTGCTTGCAGGAATTCAAATGGAGCAGGTCAGAGTAAACGTATGCACTTCGAGAAGATTCGTTCGCCTTTCACTTAGACATCATCCCTTTGATTTGCTGGAAGCAGGTTTCTCGCAAAGAGAATAGGGAAAGAGACGAATAGTGTGAAGCCAAAAATACCTTATTGAGCAGACCAATCGTGCAATGTAAATAAACATTACTCATGCCTGAGTTGGAGGAGATAAGTATTGTACATCTATTAAAAAAGAAATTTCAATTTTCGTCAGAATTTGATTCAATCGTGATTGTGAGGTGCATTCTAGAGTATATGTATGAGTAAAAACAAGCTTTAGAATTATTTCATCTCTTTGTTTCGAAATGCGCATCGTTTGATAAACAAATCCAACGATCGACATACGGTTTGTTTTCAAAATTTAATAGGAGTCATTTAAAGTGCTGCCTGTGGAAGCGGTTGCCAAAATTCTAGTGTTGAAATCATCATAAAGGGAGTGTTGCCGTTTTGACTGATTTTCACTCTTCGTCTCTTTCCCTATTCTCTTTGGTTTCTCGCATCTCGCATACTAATGTCAGCTTCAGTAGAGGTGTGCGCCGATGCATTTTTAATCGGCGGCGGCGTAAGCGACATATTTGGTTGGCGGCGTCACGCCGTTGGATCCTATCGGCGGCGCGCCGGCGTGTGTCGACGTGACGAATATTGACGCCTATGTAACTAAAAAAATTTCTTAGCAGTACAATTTCTTTCCCAAATTTTCGGTTTCTCCAGACTTCGTAGCACATACAAATAGACGTTACAGCTTGAAGAAAATTTTAAAAAAGTCATTGCCCACGATGTACTACCGACATCTGTTGAACACATTGCACAAAATGTAATTCTTGCAACCAGATCAAATAATTTTATTTTCAACTGAAGCTCCAATAGTGCCCACCCTACTTGCCAAATGCAAGATAATAAATGAAAGGTGGAACTATTTTTACAGTTGTAAAATTTGAAGAACGAAATAGAATAATTATCAATGTAGCATACTACGAATGAAGTAATGATTGCAATGGACAAATTTAAAGCATGCAGAGTAACGACTGTATTTCAATGACCCATAATAATTATTTATTGTTCTATATTTGGGAAATTAAGAAACGGTAAAACAATTTTTGTTTTGTTTGAGGAAATTAATTCTTGTTGTCGTTTCATTGTTTTTTGTTTCTATTTAGTCTTCTTTACCGTCGCTCTTTTAGAATCCCGCTGATATCAGGTACCCTAACACGAGGCGTTATTAATGGCAATACCGCGCAGAAATGTCACTTTTAATGATCGTGTAAGGATACCTTTCAAGACACTTTATTTCCCAGGCTGACGTTTACTTTTACTTCTTGTAAGTACAAAATCGCCGCGATGATAAGGCATACGATTCCACTACATTTTCTTTCAACGTAAGATTTGCTTCTATCTTGAGTGCAAAGTATGCTCGGCCTACGATTCCACTACATTTTCTTTCAACGTAAGATTTGCTTCTATCTTGAGTGCTAAGTATGCTCGATGTGCTGGAATTATACAGATCTACGCCCTGACGAAACCTAAATATACAGTTACTATCATTCAGAATAATTCCACAACGTTTAGCTGTTTTAGCTCCTGTTGGGTTGAAACTGATCACTAAACAAGCCTGATTGAAAATAGTCTGAGCGTAACTCTAGGTTTCGTAGCACCTGCACCCCGCCTATTTCCTTCAGCAGTTCCAGGGACCAACGAATTCTAATCCATTGCATACATCTAGTTAGATTCGATACACCGAATCAATGAAATTACTAACATCCTATTATCCTCGCAATCATAACCAGTTGACGAGGCAAGAATGGATCCATGAATTATATTCCGAGTGTCGTGTAATGATTTTCGAGAAAATATCAAGACTTTGTTAACTTTGTGATCTAACTCACAACCACTAATACCAAATAAAGATCAATATGTGATAAATCATGAATCAGTTAATGTCGTATATTCGGACCATAGACAATGTTCCTAGATTTGTGGATAAAATTATGAGTCAACAATTTTCGAGTTCGCGACTTGTCGGCGTGAGAAAAAAAAACGCCGGCGTCGCGCCGCCGGTCTACCTTTCGGCGTCAGCGCTTGTTAAAATTTACCGGCGGCGCACAGGTCTAAGCTTCAGTTCAAGCTCAATAAGTATCAGCTCCACTTCATATTCTTGCTATCATTGCTGCCTAACAAGAGATTATAACTATTAGAGAGAGCAAAGCACTACTGTCTCCATGTATTCACGGACTGAAACATCGGGTCTCGCTCCAGCATGTTGTATCCCATTACTTTGACATGGGTGTACCCGGGGCAAGAGGTGTCAAACTAATGGGCCTAGCATATGTGAGAGCGAGATGATAAATTTTCAGTGTTAGCAGCGACATGCGACCTCTAGTAGTTATAATCTCTTTTTCCCTAACTAAACGTTTACCTGCTGTGTACTGGGATGCATCGCAGGGTTAAATTATTTTACCTTGCTGTCTTGTAAAAAATCTGCGCCGATCTGTACTTTTTTACGAAAATCTGTACCAAGAATGCTTCAAAAATCTGTACCTTTCTAGATAAATCTGTACCTTTCTAGATAAATCTGTACCTTTCTAGATAAATCTGTACTTGTGGCATCACTGTTCATGAGGGCCTTTTACACCAGGCGCTAGTAATGTCATTACTGAGCAGTAATGTCACTTTTAATGATCGTGATCATGATTTTTGAAAACAGTGAAACTCGCATTTGACAGAAAACAGCGATGACACTTTCGAAGTTTTGTTTAAATGTGCTTTAAAAACCATACCGATTTTTACACCCATTATTCAGCCAAAATGCTCACCAAAGTAAATCTGTAAAATTGAAAATGCAAAAAAGTAGGTTTCCCATACAAATTTCAAACGCAATGCGCTACGCCGGGTCAAAACCAATCGACCCCAAATTTTGCACAGTTGTTTGGGACCCTTAATGAAACCAAAAACGTGCTGTGCATCATTGCTTTTGTGAAAGTGAATATGGTAACTTGTGTGAAAGAGTGCGTAAACATCAATCGGTTACATCGTGTGAAATACTTTACTTTTCGTTGAAAACTTTGTGGGCGCCTATTGCTAATCGAAATATCATTCAGATAAGTATAGTGTGTAGTCATACAGACTATTATTGTTCTGTGATTTTCAGATTTCATTTCGCTGCGGCTGGCTTTATAAGCTTGCCCGCAGTGGAAGACGCAGTGTTATATTGTTCTTTGGTATTGTCCCGCTTCTCCAGCTGTAGTTTAATTTGCCTATAATGAGCGGCCTGTGTGCAAAGTGTACGAGCACGGTGAGTCTCGCCGAAGGCCTTGTTGTATGTCTTTTTTGCGGTGATAAATATCATCAAAAATGTTCCGGGTTAACAAAGGCCATGGTAAATTGGGTGGCTGATAATGCAAGTCTTTGCTGCAAGTGTGAGAAGTGTTTATCAGATCAGTCTTCTGGTGTGCAGGATGTCAGTTCGATATCCATTAAGTTGAATAGGAAGATGGAACAATTCGCTTCCATTTCTGAGTCTCTCACTGATGCCCGAAAAAACATCGATGCACAGATAAACATCGCAGTAGAAAACGGAATAGAAAAACTGATCAGGTCTTTCAATAACTCTCTCGAGAGTAAATTGGCTAGCTTGGAAAACAGTGTTGCCAAAAAGTTGGAAGATTTGAAAAGTTGTTTAAATGAAAATGTTAAGCGTGAAATTGAATTAGTTGGAATGAACAGAAAGAGGAATTGTAGTAATAGGAAGGTTCATTCTGAATCTGACGGGAATCCCAGTAGAAAACGAAAAATTTTGACGAATAAAGAAGGTGAACCGATGTTAATTGAAATAGACGATGATGGAAATAAAGACGAGGTTTTTGATAAAAATAGTAGAATTACTTACGCGAATGTTTTGTCGGGAGCTACTGGGACGAATAAAATTAGAACTAGAAGTCAAACGAAACATAAGGCTCGCCCGGTCATTGTAATTAAACCAGTCGAGCCGTTGCAATCAAGTGACGACACGAGGAATGAATTAAAAAATAAATTAGATCCAAAGGTGCACAAAATTAGCAACTTTAAAAACGGTAAAGATGGCTCGATTATTGTGGAGTGTGCAACTCGGGATAATATTGAATCGGTGAAAGAAAACATTGTAAGCAATCTGGGTGAAAAGTATAATGCTGTTATACCGATACACGGTAAACCGAAGTTGAAAATAATGGGGATGAGTGATCGATACTCTGAGGAAGTTTTCGTTGACTTATTAACCTTTGCGTCCCCGTGATACTTTTCACTCATCAATTTAGGTGCTCAATTCGCTCTAGTTTTAACAATTGTCAACGGATTTCAATCAAACCACTTGCAAACGATTGGGAATTCATTCAAGTTTCTTAGACTGTATATGTTGGTCAGGTCAGATAACCGGTTCCGGATTTATACGGAAATTCCGTGGGGTCTGTCCGAGGGTTATTTTAGCAATGTTCTTTAACTTTTCAACATCTAGCTATAAACCTGGTATTATTATAGCCCGTACATGATCAAAACTTATATACAAACCCTTTGAAGTCATTTTGGGATGGTAATGGCCACATCCTGGCATGCTGGAACCGGTTCCGGGGGACCTAGCAAATCCGAAATGCGCTATCTTTATCAATAGGCATATCAAATATTACAAATTTTCATGAAAAATACACAACGATGCAAATTGCATGCTCATAGACTATTCCTGGACCCTTTCGAAAGCATCCGGGACATCCAAGAACCGATTCCGAGAGATTTCCTGGAACGGATTTCCGGAAACAGCAAGCCTTATCTATAAAAAAATTGAAAAAAAACATACCTGTCATGCGGCTCATCAAATTATGTCACCGTGATGATGTATGAACAATGTAATCTTCTTTTAGGTCATCTAGACATACAGGGATACTTTAGGACCGCATCCGGATATTCCGGAATCCGGTTCTTCGGAACAAACATTTTTTGGTAAATATGCGTGTCATGCGGCACATCAAATTACATCAGTTTGATGATGTATGCACTTTGCTATCACGTTGTATGTCATCCGGCCACAAGGGGACACTTTTCGACCGGTTCCGGATGTTCCGGAATTCGGTTCCTCGGACCAAACATTTTTGGTGAATATGCCTGTCATGCGGCACATCAAATTACATCAGTTAAATGATCTATGAACATTGCGATCACGTTGTTTGTCATCCGGCCACAAGGGGACACTTTACGACCGGTTCCGGATGTTCCAGAATCCGGTTCCTCGGACCGAACATTTTTGGTGAATATGCCTGTCATGCGGTACATCAAATTACATCAGTTTGATGATTTATGAACATTGCGATCACGTTGTATGTCATCTGGCCACAAGGGGACACGTTTCGACCGGATTCGGATGTTCCGGAATCCGGTTCTTCGGAACAAATATTTTCGGTAAATATGCCTGTCATGCGGCACATCAAATTACATCAGTTTGATCATCTATGAACATTGCGATCACGTTGTATGTCATCCAGCCACAATTGGACACTTTACGGACCAAACATTTTTGGTGAATATGCCTACCATGTGGCACATCATATTACATCAGTTCGATCAACATCCAGCCACAAGGGGACATTTTTCGACCGGTTTCGGATGTTCCGGAATTCGGTTCTTCAGACCAAAAAAAGAGATGAGGGATTTAAGCCAGAAAAAAGACATCAAAACATAAGTCGTCTGTTGCAACTGCAATACACCTGTTTGCAAAAAGCACGATATAGTACATAACATGCATTCAATGTGATCACTTGTTACAACCAGTAGCACTAGTGAGAAACTTTTTTTAGGTCATCAGTTCACCACTTTTCGTAACTAACTACAAGAAAAATCAGTGTGTTTTTGAAATAATAAAACCAAATTAATGTTCTGCATATCAAGCTGATGTTATTTGATGCACCTCATGTCCAACATATTCACCAAAAATGTTTTATCCGCTGAACCAGATTCTGAAATAACCGGAACCGGTCGAAATGTATACTCGTGTGCCCAGATGAGCTAAATCGTGATTCTATTTCTCATAGATCATCAAGCTGATGTAATTTGATGTGCCGCATGACAGGTATATTCACCAAAAATATTTGGTCCAAAGAACCGGACCACGGAATAACCGGAACCGGTCATAAAATGTCGCAGCCTTGTGGCCAGATGACATACAACGTGATCGCAATGTTCATAAATCATCAAACTGATGTAATTTGATGTGCCGCATGACAGGCGTATTCACCAAAAATGTATGGTCCGAAGAACCGGATTCCGGAACATTCGGAACCTGTCGTAAAGTGTCCCCTTGTGGCCAGATGATAAACAACGTGATCGCAATGTTCATAGATCATAAAACTGACGTAATTCGATGTGCCGCATGACAGGCATATTCGCCAAAAATGTATGGTCCGAAGAACCGGATTCCGGAACATCCGAAACCGGTCGAAAGGTGTCCCCTTGTGGCCGGATGACATACAACGTTATCGCTAAGTGCATACATCATCAAACTGATGTAATTTGATGTGCCGCATGACAGGCATATTCACCAAAAATGTTTGGTCCGAGGAACCGGATTCCGGAACATTCGGAACCGGTCGTAAAGTGTCCCCTTGTGGCCGGATGACAAACAACGTGATCGCAATGTTCATAGATCATCAAAGTGGTGTAATTTGATGTGCCGCATGACAGGCATATTCGCCAAAAATGTTTGGTCCGAAGAACCGGATTCCGGAGCATCCGAAACCGG
This sequence comes from Topomyia yanbarensis, assembly GCF_030247195.1. NCBI lineage: Eukaryota > Metazoa > Arthropoda > Insecta > Diptera > Culicidae > Topomyia > Topomyia yanbarensis. Next base: position 118,925,609 of record NC_080670.1, read on the forward strand.
TCGAAAGGTGTCCCCTTGTGGCCGGATGACATACAGCGTTATCGCTAAGTGCATACATCATCAAACTGATGTAATTTGATGTGCCGCATGACAGGCATATTCGCCAAAAATGTTTGGTCCGAGGAACCGGATTCCGGAACATTCGGAACCGGTCGTAAAGTGTCCCCTTGTGGCCGGATGACAAAGAACGTGATCGCAATGTTCATAGATCATCAAACTGGTGTAATTTGATGTGCCGCATGACAGGCATATTCGCCAAAAATGTTTGGTCCGAAGAACCGGATTCCGGAACATCCGAAACCAGTCGAAAGGTGTCCCCTTGTGGCCGGATGACATACAACGTTATCGCTAAGTGCATACATCATCAAACTGATGTAATTTGATGTGCCGCATGACAGGCATATTCGCCAAAAATGCTTGGTCCGAAGAACCGGATTCCGGAACATCCGGAACCGGTCGTAAAGTGCCCCTTGTGGCCGGATGACAAACAACGTGATCGCAGTGTTCATAGATCATCAAACTGGTGTAATTTGATGTGCCGCATGACAGGCATATTCGCCAAAAATGTTTGGTCCGAAGAACCGGATTCCGGAACATCCGGAACCGGTCGTAAAGTGTCCCCTTGTGGCCGGATGACAAACAACGTGATCGCAATGTTCATAGATCATCAAACTGGTGTAATTTGATGTGCCGCATGACAGGCATATTCGCCAAAAATGTTTGGTCCGAAGAACCGGATTCCGGAACATCCGGAACCGGTCGTAAAGTGTCCCCTTGTGGCCGGATGACAAACAACGTGATCGCAATGTTCATAGATCATCGAACTGGTGTAATTTGATGTGCCGCATGACAGGCATATTCGCCAAAAATGTTTGGTCCGAAGAACCGGATTCCGGAACATCCGGAACCGGTCGTAAAGTGTCCCCTTGTGGCCGGATGACAAACAACGTGATCGCAATGTTCATAGATCATCAAACTGGTGTAATTTGATGTGCCGCATGACAGGCATATTCGCCAAAAATGTTTGGTCCGAAGAACCGGATTCCGGAACATCCGGAACCGGTCGTAAAGTGTCCCCTTGTGGCCGGATGACAAACAACGTGATCGCAATGTTCATAGATCATCAAACTGGTGTAATTTGATGTGCCGCATGACAGGCATATTCGCCAAAAATGTTTGGTCCAAAGAACCGGATTCCGGAACATCCGGAACCGGTCGTAAAGTGTCCCCTTGTGGCCGGATGACAAACAACGTGATCGCAATGTTCATAGATCATCAAACTGGTGTAATTTGATGTGCCGCATGACAGGCATATTCGCCAAAAATGTTTGGTCCAAAGAACCGGATTCCGGAACATCCGAAACCGGTCGAAAAGTGTCCCCTTGTGGCCGGATGACATACAACGTTATCGCTAAGTGCATACATCATCAAACTGATGTAATTTGATGTGCCGCATGACAGGCATATTCACCAAAAATGTTTGGTCCGAGGAACCGGATTCCGGAACATCCGGAACCGGTCGTACAGTGTCCCCTTGTGGCCGGATGACAAAGAACGTGATCGAAATGTTCATAGATCATCAAACTGGTGTAATTTGATGTGCCGCATGACAGGCATATTCACCAAAAATGTTTGGTCCGAGGAACCGGATTCCGGAACATCCGGATGCGGTCGTAAAGTGTCCCCGTATGTCTAGATGACCTAAAACAAGGTTACATTGTTCATACATCATCACGGTGATATAATTTGATGTGCCGCATGACAGGTATGTTTTTTCTCAATTTTTTCATAGATAAGGCTAGCTGTTTCCGGAATTCCGTTCCAGGAAATCTCTCGGAATCGGTTCTTGGATGTCTCGGATGCTTTCGAAAGGGTCCAGGAATAGTCTATGAGCATGCAATTTGCATCGTTGTGTATTTTTCATGAAATCTTGTAATATTTGATATGCCTTTTGGTAAAGATAGCGCATTTTGGATTTACTAGGTCCCCCGGAACCGGTTCCAGGATGCCAGGATGTGGCCAATACCATCCCAAAATGACTTCAAAGGGTTTGTATACAAGTTTTGATCATGTACGGGCCATACCAGATTTATAGCTAGACGTTGAAAAGTTAAAGAAAATAACTAAAATGACCCTCGGACAGACCCCACGGAATTTCCGTATAAATCCGGAACCGGTTTTCTGACCTGACCAACATATACAGCCTAAGAAACTTGAATGAATTCCCGATCGTTTGGAAGTGGTTTGATTGAAATCCGTTGACAATTGTTAAAACAAGAGCGGATTGAGCACCTAAATTGATAAGTGAAAATTATCACGGGGACGCAAAGGTTAAAGAATCAGAATGAGAGCATTCCGGTCGATTTTGTTAAAGTTGTTAAAGTTGAAAATCCACGCTTCAAATATAACAAATACAATGTTATAATTGAAGTTGATAGAACACTTATAGCGTCCTGATGTCAGCCCGTACGGTGAACATTGCACAGTGGTCCAGATCGCTAATTTAGGAGGAATTTTTACTTTCTGACAAACCTGTATAATTTAGCCGTATCATGTCTTAGGATGAATTTGTGTACTTTAGAAGATGCTTCTTTTTATTGGAATAGTTATTAGGGTGGTTCTAATTTATCTAAAATACGAAAATAAACTTTTTACTGATGAAAGATAGAGCTCCACAGTCTTCCACAAAGTTGTAAAGTAACTTATTTTGAATAAATTTGTTGAACATATTAAAGCTCTATCTCTTTTAGTTTTTGTTATACAAGAAATTTAAAAAAAAAAGATTAGGGTGTTCCTGAAAAAAACGTTTTTTTAGTATAACTTTCGTATCTTTTACTTTTTGTTAACACAACCTTTGAACAGCTTATTGAAAACTTCAAGCCGAGTATTTTTCTCCAAGACACCGAAGGTCTAACTTTTTTCTTTAAAAAGTTATGGACACTTTTCGTTAAAAAAATAGCCTATTTCAAGGCTCAATATCGCTGATGTGGGCACCTAAAATTGAATTCTGTTTCCACCACATGAAAGACCATACTTATTAGTATATTTGAGCAAAAATTGGCGAATACGATATTTTTTTAAAATTTGCAATTTAGATTTAAAGTTTGTAGTTTTGCAGGTTCAACGCATTAAAGCATTTACACACATATCGTTGTATTATGAAAAAAGCCACTTTCAAATATCATTCTCTCATCGCAGCAAGCTTTGCATAAGTGAAACGACTGTCAAAAAAGGTTTCTGATTTTATTCGTTTTAAATAAAACTAGTAAATATGGATATTAGTCGAAGAGAGTTGGCGAATTTGCTTATTGCTGGTAAAAAGACAGATGAACTGCTTAAGTTCATTACAAGTAGTAATCCAAATGTAAAATTGAGACTTGTTAATGTTCGAAAGAAATTTTATATTTTGTTAAAACAACCTTTGAACAGCTTTTAGAAAACTTCAATCCACGTTTTTTCATAACTCTGAAAGTCTAACTTTATACTTTCAAAAGTTATGGAAACTTTTCGCTCATAAATAGCCCTTTTTCAAATGTCATTATCTCTGATTGGGGCAAATAAAAGTAAGTTCGGATTGAACCATAGAAAAGAACATACTTTTAAGTATATTTGAGCAAAAATTGGAAAATTTAATTTTTTTTAAGCATGTAATTTTAAATTTACTAACCAAAGTTTTAAATTTTATCGCATAGCGACATAAAAGAAATTGCCTAAAGCCTTTGTATTTCCTTTTCTGTTTAGCTTACATATCAACAATACTGAATGTGTTCATTAAAAATAATTTGGCTATGACAACAATTTATGATTTATATAAGGAGAATTTATTCAATGCCAATGCGTTTGCATATATAACACGCTTGAGACGGTGTGCCTGTTACGTCATTCACTACCTTCGTATCAACCATGGAAAATATGAAGCTTGAACTAATCGGAATCTTGCGCATATTAACATTTACTATAGTCGGGACTAATTCATCGATTTGCTTGTTCATCGCGGCAACTTCATCCTTTGTTAGTTCAGGATTTTCCTTCTTGAAAATTAATTTTACTGGTCGGCACAGGGATACTGAAGATGGAAAATCATTATTCCAAAGAATGCAATCTCTTGACTCATCTTTCCGGCGACTAACTACACGTAAAGGTACTATAGATAGAGCAAATATATGCGAATCGTTATACTCGAATAGTTCTCCATTTTCATCTTCGTCAACGCACATTTGCTTGTATCTATGTTCAAGTGGAAAAGAGACTGTCAGTCAAAGTTTACAAATAATGTTGCCTACCGGGAATGGTTGCTGCTTCCATCGCAGTCCCACTTAAAGATAACAAACGTATTATCCTCAGGATGCAGTGGTAGAACTCCAATATTCAGAAACGAGATGAGTCGTTCCACGGTATGGTTAACAAGAGCTTGAAGGGGAACATACGCACAAGAAGGCTGAACAGAAATTCCTGAAAAAATTGTTGATTCAGGGACGAATCTTTGAGAATAGTACATACCGATCGGATAGCATAGTTTCTTTTCTTCTACTATTTTATTATACGCGGGATAAATGTCCAAACCCTTCTGCAAAACTGAGCTGCGTATGTTTTGGTACTGCGCCTTAGAAAAATCATTTTCACAAATAAATCTAAGTGCCTCCTCCGCAGTAAACGCTTCTGCAATCGGGACAGCCATAGATCCTAAATTCTCTACGGTAGATCTGACGGGACTTTTCGACAATCGTTCGATTTGTCTGCCAACTAAACGGAAACCAGTAGAATTAGCGTTGACGGCTGACGCTAAACCAAGTTCTTCCGTGGAATACTTATCGCGCAACTTTCCTAATCTTTTTATTTTGGCTCTGCGACATATTTCGGAAAATGGTTTCCTCTTTCGGCCTTTACCTTTACCTTCGACTTCGAATCTTAGCTTTCCTTCAAGCCACACAAAATTTTCCAGCTCAAACCGAATTTGCGTGCGCTTACTCCGAATCCACAACCTTCTAAATTCCAACATGAAGATTTTTATTTTCTTCCGAGCACTAACAAGTCTCAATTTTACATTTGGATTACTACTTGTAATGAACTTAAGCAGTTCATCTGTCTTTTTACCAGCAATAAGCAAATTCGCCAACTCTCTTCGACTAATATCCATATTTACTAGTTTTATTTAAAACGAATAAAATCAGAAACCTTTTTTGACAGTCGTTTCACTTATGCAAAGCTTGCTGCGATGAGAGAATGATATTTGAAAGTGGCTTTTTTCATAATACAACGATATGTGTGTAAATGCTTTAATGCGTTGAACCTGCAAAACTACAAACTTTAAATCTAAATTGCAAATTTTAAAAAAATATCGTATTCGCCAATTTTTGCTCAAATATACTAATAAGTATGGTCTTTCATGTGGTGGAAACAGAATTCAATTTTAGGTGCCCGCATCAGCGATATTGAGCCTTGAAATAGGCTATTTTTTTAACGAAAAGTGTCCATAACTTTTTAAAGAAAAAAGTTAGACCTTCGGTGTCTTGGAGAAAAATACTCGGCTTGAAGTTTTCAATAAGCTGTTCAAAGGTTGTGTTAACAAAAAGTAAAAGATACGAAAGTTATACTAAAAAAACGTTTTTTTCAGGAACACCCTAATCTTTTTTTTTAAATTTCTTGTATAACAAAAACTAAAAGAGATAGAGCTTTAATATGTTCAACAAATTTATTCAAAATAAGTTACTTTACAACTTTGTGGAAGACTGTGGAGCTCTATCTTTCATCAGTAAAAAGTTTATTTTCGTATTTTAGATAAATTAGAACCACCCTAATAACTATTCCAATAAAAAGAAGCATCTTCTAAAGTACACAAATTCATCCTAAGACATGATACGGCTAAATTATACAGGTTTGTCAGAAAGTAAAAATTCCTCCTAAATTAGCGATCTGGACCACTGTGCATTGGTTGGGATAGGTGTTCTGTTTTAGAGGCCTTTAACGTGCTGCGCTGCTTCAACTGTGGAGAATTTGGTCATAAGAGTACGGGATGCGTTAATAAAGAAACATGCTCCAGATGTAATGGAGCACATAGAACATCTGAATGCTCGTCAACTGATTTTAAATGTGTAAATTGTATAAAAAAGAATAGTGAACGCAAAATGAATTTGGACGTAAACCATGTGGCATTTAGTAAGCAGTGTTCAGTATATCGGAGACTGCTAGAATTTAAAAAAGCAACGTTTTGTTGAGTGAATAGCAACTAACAAACGGGAGGCTGTCTGAAATGTTATGTTTAAATATAGCTGGGTTGTCTACAAACTTTGTTGCAATGCGACATCTTGTAGAAAACAAACGTCCATTGTTGGTTTTTCTATCAGAAACACATATTGTTGATGCTGATGCATTTGATCAGTATAGCGTTCCGGGTTATAAAGTTGCTTTTTGCCTATCTGATTCCAGACATACCGGTGGAGTTGCTATTTACGCCAAAGAATCGATTAAATTCAACGTTCGGTTAAACGAAGCAGTTGATAATAATTGGTTCTTGGGTATATCAGTTGAAAGAGGCATGCAGATGGGAAACTTTGCAGTAGTATACCATTCTCCTAGTTCTAGCGATCGACGATTTTTTAGAAAACTGGTGGGAGAATTTTGTTGATTTAAGCAAACATAATGTAATTTCGGGCGATTTCAATATTGATTGGCTCAACGATCAAAATTCGAATCAGTTGAAGCAGTTGGCTGAGTTTTTCAATTTCAAGCAAACGGTTAGTGAGTTTACAAGAATTTCCAGACACAGTAGAACATTGATAGATCACGTGTATTCCAATTTTGATGGGGTTTATTCGTATGTAGAGGCCGATTGTAAAATTTCAGATCATGAGACAATTTCAATTTTACTGGAGAATGAACCAAACCGTGAGGAGGATAAAGTTAAAATTAAGTGCTGGAAAAGATATTCGAAACAAGCCATGTCTCAACTGGTTTCGAGAAGCCTGGATTTTACGGAATTGAATGGAAATTTGGATAACAAGGCAGCTGTTCTAACTAATGTGTTAAAAGAGTGTACAAATAGTTTAGTTTCTCAAAAGTATGTTAATTTAAATAACTCGAACAGCTGGTACTCTTTAGATCTTTTGCGCCTGAAACGTAAAAGGGATAAAAAGTACAAGAAATTTTGCAGAACTAATAGTGAACGTCTTTGGAATGGGTACACACACGTACGAAATATTTATTCACGAGCTTTGAAAAAGACCAAATGTGAGTACATTCAAAGGAAGATCGATCAACATCAAAACAACAGCAAAGAGTTATGGAAAATCTTAAAGAATTTAATTAAACCTAAACCTAGTTCCTCGCAGTCCATAACTTTTAACGGGGTAGAAGAACAATCTGAGCAAATAATAGCTGAAAAATTGAACAGTTATTTCGTTAACAGTGTGCAACTGATCAATCAAAGTATTGAGCTGGTCAGTGAACCTGCGGAAATAACACAGCCGATTAATATTAACTGTAGATTTGATGGATTTCACCCAATCACTTTTGAACAATTGAAAGATATTTGTTTTTCTTTGGGAAAATCGGCTGGTATCGATAATGTAAACGCAAAAGTGATACAGGATTGCTTTCATGTCATCGGACGCGATCTGCTGGACCTTGTAAATGAATCGCTACAAACTGGGCACGTGCCGACAGTTTGGAAGGAATCACTTGTGATTCCTATTCCCAAAGTTACTGGGACGGATAAAGCCGAAGAGTACCGCCCCATTAACATGTTGCACACATTAGAGAAAATTTTAGAACTTGTTGTTAAGGGCCAGCTGATGAGTTATTTGAATAATAATAATTTGCTAATTCCGGAGCAATCGGGATACCGAGAGGGACACTCTTGCGAAACCGCTTTGAATCTAGTGTTAGCAAAATGGAAAGAGAAAATCGAGGTTAAAGAGACTATTTTTGCTCTATTTTTGGATCTGAAACGCGCTTTTGAGACAATTTCGAGACCGTTACTTTTGAAAACTTTAGAGCGATTTGGTATCGGAGGGATAGCACATAAGTGGTTTGAAAACTATTTATGTGATAGAACTCAGAAAACTAGTTTTAACGATTTTGTATCTAGTCCTCTCGACAATCCTCTTGGAGTGCCGCAAGGTAGTGTCTTAGGTCCTATTTTATTTATTATGTATATAAATGACATGAGGCGAGTTTGACGATTTTGTGACTTAAATTTGTTTGCTGACGACACTGTTCTGTTCATTGCAGCTAAGGATATAGATGAAGCCGTGGCGCATTTGAACGAAGATTTGCATTCCCTTGCTCGTTGGTTAAAATTTAAACAATTAAAGTTAAATGTTGCTAAAACTAAATATATGATCATCTCTTCGGCTAATACTAGGCCTGACGTTAACGTTGAAATAAATGGTGAGACTATTGATCGCGTTAGTGAATTAAAATATCTTGGAATAATCATTGATGACAAGTTAACCTTTAAGTCTCACATCGACAATGTCATCAAAAAGATTGCTAAAAAGTATGGTATATTGTGTCGTCTGAAAAATGATTTAACAATTAGTAGTAAAATTTTATTATATAAATCTATTGTTTCACCACATATTGACTTCTGCCCATCCATTTTGTTTCTTGCCAATCAAACACAAATATTGAGGTTACAGCGATTGCAAAATAGAATCATGCGATTAATTTTAAAATGTAACAGATACACTTCCTCTAGTTTCATGCTAAGCGCATTACAATGGCTCTCTGTGAAGCAAAGAATTTATTACTTAACAATGGTGTTCATTTTTAAAATTATTAATGGAATGCTGCCTCGATATTTGTGTGATCGAATTGAAAGAGGAAGTGATGTGCATAGGTACAACACTAGAAACGCGTCGGATGCAAGAACGCCAAACTTTTTATTTAGTAGATCACAGAACTCCTTGTTGTACAAAGGAATAAGTTTTTCAATTCGATGCCTAGGCATATTAAACGTGCAGCAACATTAGCGGAGTTCAAAACACTATGTATTTCACACGTAAAATCTGCTTTGTAGACAGATTTTTTGAATTTTTATATTTTGGAGTTATTTGAATAACTATGTAATACCACGAAGATTGTATTTTTTTCTCTTTTATTATTTGCATTTAGTCACACTAAGTTATTATATTCGCTATGATGATGATGGATTTTTGTTACTTGTTTATTAAAGTTATTAAAAAATAATGAGATGTCTACAAAAGACTGAGCCACGCGCGCGCTAAGCAGATAGAGACTAACTTGAAATCGAACATGGTGACCAGCACTAAAAGCTCATCGGGTTGAATCGAAGCTTTTAGACTTTTGTTGTGATCAGGGTCTGATTTGATGATGGAGTTGTGTTGACTTTGCTCGACAATAGAGTTAATTTCGGTTATTGCTGCGATAGTGGTAATAACGGAGTTAGCTCGTTGAGTATGGGGCTTGATGACTCCTTCTGATAACTACTAGATATCGGGTTCAATTCCTGATCAATCAAGGATGTTCTCGGATAGGAGTATCCATTGATTGCCTTGGGTTAATGGTAGGAAACTTTCAATAAAGGGGTCTGATGTGGATGATATAACTCAACCGGACTCTGCACTGCCACTAGGCTCGTCACTGCTCACCTTAGCAGGTGGTAGTACCGATGTCTTGGTCAGGCGGGAGGAGTCTTACAGAGAATTATCGGAAATGGAAGTTATTGGGTTCAATTCCCGATTCTATCAAGTATCTTCCCGGAATGGAAATTTTCTTGATGGACCCTGGTTGTTGGCGGAATATTCGAAATGTATCTGGTTACGTTCTTTTGAAGGAAAGGCTATGTCTGCAAATTGAACCAGTCCGTTTCTTTTTGTTAACTGGTTTTGTTATGGATCAAAATATTAATTATCTTTTAGATAAATCGTTCAGCTCACACCTTTGTGGGGGTATGAGGTGGGACCATCATCATCATCATGTGCTCGGTTGTTGTGGTTATGATTACCCGATCAGAAGGACATAACAAGATTATAACACAATTGTATCAACGGTTGATATGTATAACAACTTGTGTTATATTTAGATATTGGAATAAAAAGTGAGTGTACTAATTTCAGATTTTACAGTTTCAAATTTTATATTACATCAAAATTAAATCACAATGAGTTATAACATATACATTATAACATATACATCAAATGATAAATGCAGGTAACACCGAATAAATTGTAATGAACAATAGGAAGTAATAAGATCAACTGGATGGCAAAAAATGATTTAATGATCAATAACAACGAGTGAATCAGTTGGAGAAGTGGCAGCACTGCCGAATTTCTCGGAAGTGATTTTGCGTTCCTTCCATAGTTTACAAAATTTTGCAGTGAAATATAGTATATTTAATAGGAAATCGAAGTTAATCGCTCGGTAAGTCGTTTCTCCTGTTGTGTTATGTGTTGGTAGGCAAAAATATCGTTGGAATAGTGTAATTTGACGTAGTGATCTTATCGTCACATCACAATTATTTTACTATGTATGTGCGCGACTCGAGCGAGCTACCAAAAAATGTTCCCACTAGGCATCGACAGCGCCATCTGAACTTGACTAGTTAAACTCATTCCGGAACCGGTTCGGATATCTGAATCCCGGTCAAACCATTCGGAATTTGATTTGGAATCCTGAATGGAGTCATTGTGGATTCCAGGTCGGGTGCAACAACCGATTCTGAGTCGGAATCGGTTGTTGCATTTGATTTGGAGTCCATAATGACTCCATTCAGAAATCCGAACCGGTTCCGGAATGAGTTTAACTGGGATGGAGTCAGTACCCGGTCAAAAAAAAATGCGGATGAAGATCGTCAGGCGATTTAAATAGTTTGACGTTTGAATCAACTCGCCTGTGCTAATTGCCCCTAGGAACAAATGCTATTTGCGAATGCGATTTAAAGGTAATTTCAATACTTAGACGACAAATTTTCTGGCGGCTGCAATGGACTTGGTTGTTTTTGCATTTTTCAAACATGGCGGTTAGTGTTATTCACATTATTCATATTATTTATCTTATTAATTCAATAATTTTTTTATTGTTTTATTCATGTTGTTTGCTTCATTGGTTTTAATCATTTTATTAAATTGTTAGTTTTTCCCAGTTCATATATTGTTCAGTTTCTTCATTTTATTAATTCGGTTTAGTCAGTTCTTTTAGTTATTGGATGACAGTTAGTTAGCTTGAAACAATTTAGTGTACTCTCTTAATTTCATAACTTTTTTAATATTGTTTGATTTTCATTTGAGCTAATTTGATTTGTTTTATTAATTTGATTTATATGAATCATTCTATCGTAAAATTTTTCAACTGTTTTTATGTATACATGTGTGTATATATGTGTATGTGTTTATGTGTGTATATGTACATATAAATGTTCAAAAAATGGTTGCATTATACACGGGATTGTTTTGTAGTGTACACATATAATCTATTAATGTGAAAAACTGATACTTCTGGATAGAAGTCAGATCTTCCTCCAATTACAGCTCCTTGGAGATCTCCAATTGAACAACTTACACAAGTCCAACAGGCAGTGACTCCAGACTAGGAGAAACGGAAGCGCTGAGGAAAACACGGAGTCTATCGGTTCTTCTTTATTATTTCACCTTTTCTTTCTTAAATAAGCAGGAATTCAAGAAATGTGGATGAGAGTCAAAGGAGACATAAATGGGAGATAGAAATGAAGGTAGAAAACTGCAAAAATGGTAAGTTTCCTAGTACACATGTGTTATGTTATATATACAAATTGAACCAATATACTAAATACGCGTCGATTTTCTGCTTAAATGGAATCGAAAGTCTTACTGTAATGTTACAATCCAATTGATACAAACATTACAGTAAGGCGGGGCTAGTTGATGGAACGATGACCTCGGAACATGTCTGGCACTGTACACGAAATGGGTCATCGGAAAGTCAATTGAGCTAACACCTTCTTAAATCCGTGAACCAAGTTATTTGCATGAATGTTTAAATACATGCAAACATCTTTTTTCTGTAAATCACTACCAGCTAGTGGGAGATAGGAAGGTTAACACACACACACACACACAATAACAACGAGTGAATCAGTTTATTAGCTGTTAGTCTATTTGCGTTCTTGGTTTACAAATTGAAATGAAGTTTTTGTTAGCAGAATTTTCATCTTTTGGTTGAACTGTTACGCTCACGCATTGTTTTACTGTTTCTGTAAGCCTGAAAACCAATGTGCTGTCATAACGTTCGTATGTGTACATATTATTGTATATTTTTGTAGTGATTAATTGTTGTCCCAAAATATACACGTTATTGTCATGATCAATCAAAATCCGTATGATTTGGAAGAATTTTTTGTTGACATTTATAAATGAATCGTCATAAGCAAACTTCGCACATGTTGACTTAGTGCAAATTTTAATTCCGTTGCAATACCATTTTCCAACATCATTGAATTCTCTTGGGATTACATCATTTTCGAATTCAACATTATCTTGAAGAACACAGCTATTTTTATGATTATACCTTCGATTTTTCCGTGATGAAGACCAAATACTGTCAACCCATATTTTTGCAGAAGTGTCGGTTGTTATTTGTGTGTGATGACAAATACGATTCAAAATAAATTTTGAAGCAACTTGAATGACTGGGTGGTTGTTCGATGTGTGGAATTCAATCAGCATGCTGTTTCCATTTTCGTATGGAAAAAGCGAAAAGTTCCATAGTGCTCCCAAATTCTTTACCGACGCTACCAAATGCGTAGCTAAATGAATATTATAAACAACATTTTCTAATCCGAAAGTATTCTGAAATTCTTTGACGAATTTGATCAAGCTTTTTTCGCAAATTTCTAGCGTACGTTCGGAAATGTGGAATTGAAGAAGTTCATAAATACTTGTGGAAAACAGCATTATCATATCAAGGTAACGTTTCGGTAACAGATCGTACATGCATGGATAAATGCAATGAAACAGTATCGTTTCCCATTCGCTAGCTTTGAATTTACGGAACTCATCAACCTTTCTGATATATCGCGGGAAGTAGCTTGGGAGTCTGATTGATAAAAGCCGTTTCTCTATTAATTGTTTATGGTTTCCTACATAACAGGGTCGCAATTTTTTGGTTCCTTCGGCTGTTACTAAAAATTCCCATATAATTCTTGTAACGCCCATCAGACCCATGTGCATGTAATCAGGTGGTAAACCGTTGATTATGTCGAAATCTGGAACCCCAACCAAAACACAGAGTCCTTTTATACCAAATACCGGTTCTTTTGAAGCGGTTCTTTCCATTTCAAACATGATTTCTCTCGTTGCCTTATCTTCTCTTGCCTTCGTTTTCCGGTAAGGATATCTAATCTGATTATCAACTGATTTTCCCGGATGCAAGCAATACGTGCATCCATATCGACCATTATATTGCTTTGAGCAAAATAACTCACATCGACCAACGGAATCTGTACAATTTTGAAGCAAAATTACTTTGTAGAACTCTTTTCCAACAGTCATACCATTTCGTAATCGTTGCAGCTGAAGCACAAAGTTTTTATGAAACAGGGCCATGTTTGGCTTCCCTGGGTTGAACCACAAAGCGGCGAGAATGAGATTGTTCTTATTGAAACGTAATTTTGGTGGTAAGTTGTTCAGAGTTATAAATAATGGATATACAGGCTTCTTATTTGAGCATTTGATGGCAGCAGCACTGTCTTCATTTGCAGAAAGAGTTATGTATTTTGACATGTTATCCTTCATTGTTATTGATTGCGCCAATTTCCCACGACTTATGTCGCGAATATCGTCATTAACGACCACAGTTTCGTATTCTGCTATCTCTTTGCAGTACTTCATAATGGTTTCCCTGAGTTGCTGCTCTATGGGAAAAGCAATAAAAAAATCCTTTTTTATAGAACCACAATTTTCTACAGGACATACGGTGTCAGGATGCGGAGCAGTTTCATATCTAATTGAATAATAAATGGTTATTTGTATATGTACAGGCATCATTGAAAAGAAGAGCGTACCCGAACTGGCAATTAACACAAAAATAGACTCGTTCGATGCTGTAAGGAGCTGGAAATACATTAATGAATGTGGCAAAACTTTCAGGAAAAGTTTTGTGTGTTGTTAAAACATTCATCATTCGCATGAGATCTTCTAAACCTTCTTGGGTGTGTCTGATGTAAAAATTTAGGGCCATGAACAGTATGTCTTTGACCCGAATGTTATCATTAAATTTAGCATGTTGATTGTAGCTATACGTATATTCCTGGAAGAAACTTGTTCATAGTCTCATTAACTTTAAGTATAATAAATCAATAAATACCGATCCGGAATTAAGCTCATCGTTTCCGTTTGGGGATTCTTCTTCCATTAAATCTTCAGAGAGAAAAGAGTCTTCTGAGACATTCTCCGTATCATGGAAAGTTCCTTCGTTGTGTGATACCTCCTACGAATACGTTTTAAATAGCAAAATGTTTTTGAAACTACTTTACAAAATTACTGTATCGTGTGCCAATTCATTCTTAGGGTCTGATTCGACTTCAGAAATGTCTCCCAACGGTGAAAAGCCATCCGAAACTGTTTCACTACGTTCTAGATCGGAGTTAAACAAGGAATTGTATCCAATTGCTGCAGAATTGACATCGATATTCTGATATAGCTCCACATCACCATCATTTTGTAGAATATATTCATTTTGATAATCAGTAGCTAACCAAACATGTTTCGGCTAAGTATCAAAACAATAATTAATAAGAACGGTCAACAGAACATCATAATATAACTTACTTTTCTGGTATATTTGCGATTGTACCACGGACTTTTTAAATGGTAATGTCGAGGTCTACGGTTCATTTTGTATTGAATAATTTTATAAAAATGTACTGAAATTCGTAGGCTGATGTGAAGGCTGAAATATAAAGTTCTAATCGAACCCAAAACAATGGTTCCAATTGAGTAATGTACACAAATATGGCGGATTTAGGAAATACGACGTGGGGAGTATTGGGATTGAATTGAAAGGAAATGCATTTAATTGTGGTTAAATACGAAGAGCGAAACTTTATACACTTACATACTATATACTTATTGTAATACAAATAAAATATAAATACGTGTAGTTTTAATCACATTAAAAATTACAATGCTATTGAGCGACGTTTTTCACCCTCATTTTGGCAAAATCTGAACATTATAAATTATTTACACAGGCTCAATAACGTAGAGCAAGACGTTTTCAGTATTCAGCTTTTTGTTGGTGGCTGTGTTCCTAAATGCGCCCCCTCACTTTGACAAGTCGCCCGTCCAGTATCAATTTTGATAAATCGTCAGTTTTGTCAATTTTGACAAGCCGTTCTTCAGTCAGAACTTTTATGCGGTAGGCGTTAATTTCTGTTCTCAACTCAAACGTTAAACGTCAAATTGAAACGTTGTAAGTTCTGTCGAAAATAAAAACCGATTTCTGTACGGAGCTACAGTCTGGATTTATTCGATTACAACACAATTCAACAGCAGCACTAAATTAGAAATGAAGATATAGAACATACACTTTTCAAAATTTGGAATACGCAATCCACCTGCAAAAATCGATCGACTAACCACGCGCAATTTCTTCTTATTTTTTATTTATTTATTTCTTACAATCGAGTATTCCAATTGAAATACTGAGGAAAACAAAACATCAGCGACAATCGATTTCTTCGGTTAATGGTCCAGCTGGCGTTTGTCAACTTTCTATGCGGATATTTTTTTCTGTCGAAATTCAGGCGAGAACCGAGGTTCAAACTGCTGAGAATATGCTTATAAATCTATTGATCAGCATTTAGATACGCAAAGGGCAAAGCAAATTGATATCAACGAAAAAGTCGATTAGAAAAAAATTTCAAATTTGACGTTTAACGGTAGAGAGAACAAAAATGAGCTGTGAAACTTGAGGCTGAAGGGATGGCTTGTCAAAATTGACACTGCTTATGATTTGTCAAAATTGACACTGGACGAACGACTTGTCAAAGTGGGGTGCGCATTTAGAAACGCAGCCACCGACAAAAAACTGAATAATCTATCTAGATTGTGTATTTTCCCAAAGACATCAAAAAAGCAATTTCAGTCGTGCAAAGTAGGGAAAAGGAATCTCATTCATTCAAACTACAAGCCATTCGATGTTTACACAAAACTCCTGGTTGTCAAAACTAGCAGACAAAATCTAGAGCTTTTATTCAAAACGATATATCTACAATGAGTGACTCTCTTTGTTTACTTTCTCTTTCGATTATTACGGCGTCGCTAGAGGACTTTTCACTTATTTTACAGTACAGATTAAAAGACAATGGTTTTGACTAGCATATTATGCAAAGAGTTGAGGAATAAATGTTAAAGCGACCGAATTATTAACAGAAGAGAAAGTAAACAATGAGAGTCACTCATTGTAGATATGTCTTTTTGAAAAAACGCTCAAGAAATAACTTAGTAAACCGTGCAGCCAAATTTACTGTTCATCTCACCGCGTATTTTGTACTGTAAATATGGTCTTTGTACTGGACATCTCAATTATTTGTTTACCATTTATCAGTCAGTGTCATTCCAATCTATCACGAGATCTGTCAAAAGCATTTCGTATTCGATTAGAATGACACTGATAGATAAATGGTCAACAGGAGATAGTCGAGTCTTTATACCAGATCTTCTTTGTTCGAAACCATTAGATTGTCAAATTAGTGGCCCTCTAGTAAAAGTCTGGACATACGAAAACAAGTGTAATAAAACCAATGCCGACAAAACATTTTCGTAGAGTGAGCTTAGCAATCCTTGAAAAGTTCATGCACTCAAAAATCAATTAACCATTCCATGGGATGCTTAAGCTGATTTTTTGTTCGCTTTGTTTTTCTGTTTGGGAAGACTGAAACCACCAGTATCATGGCACGGCAAATAGTCCGCTAATGTCACAATACTTCCTTCTAGAATTTCTAACATAGAATTCTATACCCGCTTTTTAACGTGAATATTTCGCGTGAGCCCTTTTGACAATTAGCTCGAACTATTTGCCAATTGAAATTGGGCACCTGCAATTTGGTATTGAAAATGGATCTCCGACATTGGATAATTGACAATTTCAATTTTATTTAAGCCAATTTGAAAAACATGTCGAATTTTGGCATTTAATATAAATAGTTAATATTTCACTTGTATTATGAAGTTTAGTCGGCTTTGGGGAATATCTCATTATTTTTGGGTAAATTTGGACTCCCTCTCTTTCGTTTTTCGTTGGAGGAAGTAGGATGCACAGATTTAAAATTACCTACTGCTAGGTAGTGCAAGTTTTCTGACAGTAAAAATTATTAAACTTGTGTGGCAAAGTAAAACATGTATTTATTATGCATTTACCGTATACGTGGTTGATTAACTTTAACAAAAATAAGACAGAAACCATACTAGAATCTAAAATTATTCAGAAAGTGGCCTCATTAAACCTTACTAAACACATATGACATGGAAAAACGGTGCCTTTCATCAATATAGTGGATTCAAGGTACAAAATATTGTCGGCATAAAATAAATGAACAAGACTCCATTTTCATTAATAAAAATAGCTACACTGTTCGGAAGATTTCGGCAGGGTGAAAATGTGCTAAAAAAAGAACGCCGAAGGAAAAATAAAAAGCCGATTGTCACGTCTTGTTTTTGGTTCACACCTGAGACAAGACATGCGAAAAGCAAAAAATCGAACGCCAAATGCAGCAAAGGGGTACTGTCAAATGCAGCCAGTTCATTTAAACTATGTAAGATGGAAAAAGAGTCTATGTGAGACGAACGATGGAATAAACATAAAAAATAGAAGAAAACATCTATCGGCAAGTCCCGTCCCAGGTTTACACCAGCTTGACAGCAACGCCCAGTTGAGAATGTCGGGTGTTAATCCAACGAATTGGATTAACATAGGATGACTTTCTCTTACTGGGCGGATGACGTAAATAATTATTTTCAATGAAAGGTCTGTTGACATATTACGAACTGAACGATAATTGCCGCCATTAATGCACGTATAAAGCTGGAGAAACTGGTTTTATAAATGATATGTTCCCAACCTGTGTCTGTCTTGCACTTGATCTTGTATGTAACCTAGGGGTCATTCATAAATTATCTAACGCAAAAATTGTCCAAAATGTGACAAATCGTCACAAATTTCTCTATCCCGGCCCCTCCCCTATTACATAACAAATACTTCAAAAAAATGTTCCACAGTAAAACACATGTTACGTAACATTTTAGCTTACTCCCTCCATATGTCACTACTTGTCACAATTTATCGTACCTTTTCTCCCCCTTAAAGCGTTACGTAATTTATGAATGGTCCCTTCTTTGTTTGCATTCTACCCGTAACCCAAAGGTGTTTAAAAGTGCGCCCAGAGCGAAGCCAAATCTACCTATCAAACATGTCAGTGGCTACCCTTCGTGCAAAATAAACAGTAAAAAAGTAGTAGTGTTAATAAAAATACTACTATGGGAAAATATATCAATTGACTAAATTGAAATTTTTTTTATATTCGTATAACAATGTACAAGAAATTACATGGAAAAGTATTATAAATAAAGTGATATAAGCCATGCAACAGTAAGTTTACAATTTGCTTCGTATCAATTAATTGTGTAACTCTGTTGAAGTCACTCATAGTTACAGCAAAAACTGTGGGTGCCAGAAACAAAGAAGTAGTCGTCATTTTATGCAGTGTTGCGCATTCTTCTGTATGGGATTCTTTAATACACAGACTCTACCGTGAACAATTAGGACAAATTACTTATTGACATTTTTTTGTTTGAGATTTGACAATTTCATATTAACTTTTCGAAAGGGCTAATTAATTTTGTAAATAAACTTTTCTTTTGTTTCTACGAAGCATAAACATGTGGAATAACGAGTATTTTTCATAAAATTCCAACCTGCAGCGAGATAATGAGCAAAATTAGTTTCTTTGCAAAATTCTCTTGCCCATTTGAAGAATTATGTTAATTCTTGTGAATTGACAATTCAAAAGTAGCATTGAAGACGCATAGACATCTGATATCCGACAATTGACAATTTTATCAATCAATTAAACCAATTCGAAAATATTACCCGTCTTTTGGCAAGTGAAAGCAAATGTTTAATATTTCACATTTGATATGCACACTGACAATACACGTAGTTTATAAATGATATGTACAAAAGATATACCCAATTCATTGCAATTAATCCAGACGTAATACTCATACTTAATGATGAGGAATCCCGTTTTACAGTGTATTTAGCAGATACGGTGATCTGGATGTTACGACGGGTTGTCTAGAACAAATTTCAATAACTTACTACTCGTCAGCGTCTATCCAAAGCCGCCTAGACGCCTTTTCGTTTACTGGGTAGTTGTCAAATGACATATTGCATATAGACATCTCCCAATCAAATCATCCGGAATTTAGTTCCGATATCTTTCTGATTGCTATAAGAATTCCAGTTCATGTGCAACAACCAAATTTTTCATTATATTTTAGAAAATAGCAAAAGTTTTCCACCTTACCAACTTACAGGAAAAATATTCTGACAACGCTGCGGGGATGGCAGGTTTCACAGATTTTCAAAATGCCGCACAGATTTCCACAGCTTTCTGTTTTAATGCACAGATTTCCAGTTTTTTGTTGTGCACGAATTTCTCAATTTTTTACCTGACACTCAATTTTTGCCTCGCGCAAAATAAAGTCGTCACTTCTTGTTTTGTAACAAATTTGTCCATTTTCTTTATCATAGATTTGCACAGATTTGTACATAGGCCGCGCTCAGATTTTACAAAATATTTCCTGGCATCCCTGTAATGCCACGCGCGGCGTGTGATGCGCCATTTTGCTTCATTCTTTCTTCCATTGAGTAAGTAATTTTTTCTATTGATCGATTTTAACATTTACAAAAGAAAAAATGGGAGGAAAATATATTCCGGTCGCGACAAAAAAGCTTCGTGTAGCAGCCAACAGTAAGAATTTGGAATTCTTGACAAATCCGGTGCAGGTAAGTGAAACAAAATGTTTCCAAAATATCACAATCTTACTCTCATACCTTACTCTGAATTCGCAGGTGAAAGAGAAAAACACACTACCAATTAAAACGGAAATGAAGGATCAAACGAAGGAACGAAATAGGAGCAGCCGTCTGCTAAAAAATTCAGTAAGAGGACCGAATAAAGCGATCGATTCAAAATACGTAAGTATCGAACCGATAAGATCGGCATGACAACATAACCTCACTTTGCACTCATATTACAGCTCGAAGATTCCACTGATGGTGAGTTAATGATGCCAATAAACACTCCGCGAAAGACCAAGAGCCAATCAGTGAACACCCGTTTGTCGAAAAGGAATAATCAAAAGTCAGCGGCATCGCCTGGTCCGAAAAACTACTCCATTTCAGGTCCTGCATATTCCGATGAGGCAAGTTTATCTTTTATTGGAATTCTATGATCCATTATTAAAAACTGTGTTTTTCAGGCTAAATCATCCGTGCTGGGCTCCCTCGAACTGTACAAGGTCAGTCCGTCAAAAGACAATAATGTATTGGATGTACAGATGGAGTTTTTCCAGGACTGGGAGGAACCTGAATGGTTAGACTGCAGTAAACCAGGACCATCGAGTAATTCTGCACGCATGTCGATCTTCGAGCAGATCGAAGGTACTGGGAAGCAAGAGATGGCTGCTGGTCGTAACACCAGTAATAAAGTTAAGCGAACATATTTGGCTAAGCGAGTGGGAAAGGAAAACACAATGGGAAATGATGTTTTAGACGGGATCCTATCTCAGGATGAATGTGGTGAAAACCGTGACACACCAACTGCGGAAATTAATGGTATGTAAGTTGTGCAAACAACCAGCTATAATGCATGTACTTTCGCACAACGTAGTGGAAATTGCTCGATGTGTTCTGCTATTATTTAAATGAACATTTTTTTCAGAGTGCACATGTGGACAACAATCGGCTATCGAGCAGTTGCAGAGTGATAATTCCGCGATGAAAAAACAAATTCAGCGACTCAAGCAAGCGTTGCGCGAGGCAACAAACAGATGTTTTAAATTAACGGATACATTGAACTCTAAGGTGTTTGGGGACCCTCATAAAGAGATTTTTACTGAGGTAGAAGGATACCCGAGTCGCGAGCAACTCATTGCCTTCTCTGATCAAGGAATTAAAAGCGATTACACATTTGTTCGGCTATTGATGGAAGAATTGTGGCCAAACGGCTACGTGAACCGATCGGTAAGTGGAAGATCTTCTAACAATCCACTTGGAAGACCACGACGTGTGGCGGTAAATAATCCTTCGGTCGAACTACCAACTAACACTGTAAAACGTGTTCCACTGGAACCGGAAAAAGTGAAATATATACGAGGTAACCTTGATTTATAATGTATGCATGCATGATTATGTATTTGTTTTTTCATTCAGATCGTTTGTTGGAACACCGCATTTATCGGGGAGACTCACCGGCTGCAGCAAATATTTGGGCCGACGAATCTTCAAGCATCATGAGACGAATCCTGGCATATTATGGAAAGAAATGAAATGACTCAAACCAAACGTAAAATACTGGAGATTAGAACGTTAAAGAAACAGCAGTTGAACTACATATGTTTTGTATATCGCAAAATCATGGATTAATTCGTAAGAAATGAAAACCAAACCAAAGAGAAAATAAATTAATTCAAATGAATAATATTTTATTCTTTAATTAGCATTCCAAATTATGAAAAGCAGCTTTTTCATGCAACTAATTATATCTCGGTTATTTCAAGGGTTGTTATGTAAGTACAGATTTCTACTCGATTGATTATAACTCATTTGGGAATAATTCTGATAAAACGGTATCAAAATGTGTTACAATTTGATCACCACCACTGATTATTTTGTTATGTTTTTTGTTATTTTAACAACTAACCAGTCAGATTTATAACAAGTTTTGTTACAAAATATTTTTTGAAATAAATAACTCCAGTTGATATAATTTTGTTACGTCCTTCTGATCGGGTAAAGAGACTAGACTAACAAAGAGACACCATGTTTCGTTTGGAATTCCAATGTTACTGTCAATGTCATTCCAAACGAACAAGAGAGTTGTCAATCGTAAAAGTTTAGCATTATGTGGCATTGTTTTTAAGGAAGTGTTGTTATCTAATCCGTTGAAATTATCAAATATTTTAAAGACAAAATATATATCCTCAAAACAAATTTGTTACAATACCATCGTGTTTAGAAACGATAAAGGGAAAATGCATGGTTTGATGGGAGGAAAACCAAATTATGCAATTATTTAAAATGAAAGTCATTCCGTCATGGGTCTGATTGAGCCAAACAAATCACAGCTCTTTCGTTTCCAGCAAACTGACAAGACAGGAAGATGTACAAGACTTCAACCACGCCTTTGTTGTGGATCCATTTGCAATCAAAAAAATCGCAATTGGTCTTGGCCTAATGTGTTTCTGTGTAACAATGTTTGGCTTTCAACCCAAAACAGACAAAGAATGTATAATATAATCCCAAAATATGCATTTAATAGCAAGGGCTAATAAGGGGAGATGAGAATGTTAATCGTGTGCACGCTTACCTGAGGATGCTGACGTCGTTAAACTTGTTCCGGTAACTTGATGAATCCAGACAAGGGTACTACAATCGCTGCTGGATCCGAAGGTCATCTTTCGACCGGCACCTCACGAGTTTTAAGGGTTCCTCTACCACTTGTGTGGTCCTGGCGACACGGATATTCACTTTGCGGCGATGGTGAGATGGCGTTTTCCTGGAGGTGGCAACCGTAGTGGCAGCAGCGTGAACTACACCATGTTTCCTACACCTTACTGTTACTCGCCACAATCAAGAACAGGTGATGCTCGTGTTTTGCGAACGAGAATCACAGAACACGGCCAGAAGGCACGTTTTTTCCCAGTAGACACTTTCATTTGCTGCTGGTGCTTTTATTCCTTTTCCTCCTTTTTTTGCACACCAGCACTGCCACAAATGGGGCCAAAACTCTCGAGCGGCTCACGGAAAACTGACACAAAGCCGAATGTGGACACTACTAGCAACACCGAACAGATGGAGGTTGGAGAAAATCGTCCCAACCAGATAGTGGATTAGGTCCCCCTTCTCTCACGTGGGCCGAAAGCTCTCTGCACTCACCAACGCGCGACGTTCGGGAAATTTAATTTTCTCGCCTGACTCTGCGACCGATGATGGGAAAAGGGCAACTTTTAAATGACGTTTAAAGATTTAGACGTTCCGGTTCCACAGCCCTCGTCCTCGTGGGCTCTTCCTTTTTTCTCCAGCGAGAAGAATTACCACCGACCGTACTCGGTCAACTATTTTCTCCGACTAAACTTTTTTCGGCGCGAATCGCAGACCGCCACCGACCGTACTCGGTCAACCTCTTTTATCAGACTACCTATTTTTATGTTGTCGCCCGTTCTTCCGGGGATTTGTTTTCAAGCAAATTGTGCAGCGATCTTTTGTTTTCAAGCGGGCTGTCAAATGCCCACCTCTTGCAGTACACGCTAATCTCTTATTCCTCCCTTTTTACATTTAAATTACACATTTTACTGTAACACAACATTGCCGTTACAGAAAAATTTCTCATGAATCGGCAATGGCTCGATTCATGAGAAATTTATGAGCCATACTCCTTTAAGGAGTCTCCCGGAGACTAATTAAATCGCTAATTGAATGCGATGCTCGATGTATCGACATTCTTCTACATTCTCCAGCTAGCTACGGAACAAACTAATCTCAAAACATAAATCACAAAACTACATAATACCGCCAGCGAATCCTGGCTAAACATTGCGAATCCGCCAACTAAAGTTTGGCTATAAGTCTCCGGGTAAGTCCTTGTCTCCAACTCGAAACCTTCGTTTGCAACGGCAATACATTCAATAAACTCTTAACCTATTATTAGGGCTAAATAGGTTAGAATTAACACTTAAGACTAATACTGAAACTAAGGACTTATAATGTGGTAGATTATTTGGTTTGTTAAGACTGACAGCTGCGTAGGAAAGGAGGTATTTAGTCTCCCAAATCGATATGAGTCCAGTGCTAGGGTTTTACCGCGCCCAGAATCGCGTTTCTTTTGGTTGATTTCATATCGACCCCCACTACAACTGTCTGATGGATCCGATTTACGGATCGCGAATGTGCTGGATCTAACAGGCTGTCGACACCAATCCAGGATTAATTATCTTCCGTTTCACGTCTTCGTTCTGTGCTTGTAGCTGGTGTTGCTCATAGCTTACTTACTTATCCAATTCTATGTTCCGTCCGCGTCTGGATTCTTACTGTATCAGTTTCTCTCTCTCTCTCTGACAAACGGCTGGCCTGCTGAGGCTTGCGTGTTGTGGACTCTCGTGCTTCGATTTCCCCGGATCGAGAACGGCAAACGCTGGAACGTTGTGTACGCAGCTGAAGTTGGCAGGTTGTGAGGAGGGTTGGGTGCTTGGCTTCGTCCTGCTTGAATCCCCCGCTATGAGCGGTGTGTGTCCGTTGGTGATTCCGCTTCGCCACGGTCTGCTGTGCTCAATTGTTGTCCTGGTTTGCTCTGCTCCATCCACTGCATGGTTTTGCTTGCTCCGAAGACGGCTCGTGCGCTTGCGCCAGTGACTGAGGTCTATCTTGGTTTGATGTGTCACCATGAAGCAGCTTACCTTTGAGATTGACTTCCGCTATGTCTGAGGAGTCCGCCCTCGTCGACCTGCACCCCTGTGCAACGGCTCAAGGTTTCCCGAGGCTCTCTTCGAAGTTCCGTCTCTAGTTTGCGGTTACCTGCTTTCCTTCCTATTGCGCTCGCGCGGTCACTGACTGGTTTCTGTCGTTCCAAAATGGCGCGCCTGTTTTAGGCTTCTGCTTGCTCGACATGCGTTTTCTCTCGAATCGCTAACGGCGTGCCCGCTGAAGGCTTCTACTTCCGACGTACGTTTTCTCCCGATTCGCTAACGGCTTGCCTGCTGAAAGCTTCTGCTTCCGACGTGCGTTTTCTCCCGATTCGCTAACGGCTTGCCTGCTGAAGGCTTCTACTTCTCGAAACACGTTTTCTCCCGAATCGCTAACAGCTTGTCTGCTGAAGGCTTCTGCTTCCGACGTGCGTTTTCTCCCGATTCGCTAACGGCTTGCCTACCGAAGGCTTCTACTTCTCGAAACACGTTTTCTCCCGAATCGCTAACGGCTTGCCTGCTGAAGGCTTCTGCTTCTCGAAACACGTTTTCTCCCGAATCGCTAACGGCTTGCCTGCTGAAGGCTTCTGCTTCTCGAAACACGTTTTCTCCCGAATCGCTAAAGGCTTGCCTGCTGAAGGCTTCTGCTTCCGACGTGCGTTTTCTCCCGATTCGCTAACGGCTTGCCTGCTGAATGCTTCTGTCCTCGTTGGTGGAAGTCCTGTTCCGTCCCTCGCTCCTTGCTGCGACTGCGAGTTGTCATGGGCCTTCCTAGACTGC
Source organism: Topomyia yanbarensis (assembly GCF_030247195.1). Classification (NCBI taxonomy): domain Eukaryota; kingdom Metazoa; phylum Arthropoda; class Insecta; order Diptera; family Culicidae; genus Topomyia; species Topomyia yanbarensis. The sequence goes on from NC_080670.1 coordinate 118,951,075, forward strand.
GCTTCGAATCCAAATGACGCTGGCTGGTGTGCTAAGGTGGGGAGGTAGTTTGAAAAAAGTTATTGCTCGCCGCACCATGACAGGGCACGATTTGTCCCGATCGGCTAACGGTATTTTTTAGAGCATGATGCTCGTAGTTAGCAGGTTGGAGCCTGCCGACATAGCTGAGTAAATTTTCTCTAATCCGCCTTAATGTCCTTTGCGTAATACCTGCCTCTCTTTCCTGTGGCTACGTCTTGTAGAGTGTACAGGTTGACGCCCAGGACGCCTTTGACTATCGCTGGAACAAACTTGGGATCAAGTTTGCGGTTCACGTGGTTTGCTTTCGACGACAGTCCGAAGGTTCTACGCCATACCAAATCTCCCGGTTTGAATGCTACTGTTCGTGTTCGAAGATTGTATCTCTGCTTCGCCTTTTCGTGATTGTTCCTGATGCGTCGCAGTACGAGTTCCTGTACCCACCGAACCGTTGACAGTCGCATGTCCTGTGCTACCTTGGGGTCGTCTGGGGTGTTGAGACTTTGTTGCACGTAGAGATCTGTGTGAAGTATTAGTATTGACTTGAACACCGTCGACTCGAACTGTTTTTAATTGTCCGATAAAACTATTCTGGGATGTGAAAACATCAAGAAGACTTCCTGCTCCAGAAACTGAACCATCTTTGCAGCGTCCGCGTTTTTCATTGGATGTGCGACGACGTATTTCGTGATCCAATCTACGACTACTAGCATGACTGTGTTTCCCTGCTTCGAGCGTGTGAACGGACCAACGAAGTCCATTGATATTAACTCCCAGGGCATTTTGGCCGGCTTCAAGTTTCCCATCTGTGGCATCATTCTTGAGTTTGGTGCTGTGCTTGCCTTGCAGGTTTGGCAGCTCTTGACGTAGTTGTTTACCTCGTCCCGCATCTTCGGCCAGTAAAAATGGGCTTGAAGTTTCTGAAAAGTTCTGTGGAAACCCAAGTGTGCTGCTGTAGGTGAGTCATGGAACTTGCCTATTAACCCGCGTCGGTCTTCGAATAGTACCACCTTTTTCCACAAGTGGATCGCATTTCCATCTTCGTCCTTGCTTAGACAGTTCTTGTACAGCTCGTTGTTCGCTAACCTGAAATCCGGGAAACGATCGCCTTCCTTCTGCACTTTATCCTTTAGCTGCATGTACCATGAATCAGTTGAGTTCTCACCGTCGAAGGTCACCGATGCCACTATCCGTGATGGTGCGTCCGGCACTACGTTGATGCTTCCCTTCCGGTACTTGATCTCGAAGTCGAATGCGTTTAAACGTAACAACCACCGGCTCATGAGGGCTGTCGGATTCTTCATCGATCGCAGATAGCTGAGTGCGGCGTTGGTCGCAAAAAACTGTAAACTTCACTCCTTCTATGTACCCTCGGAACTTCACGATGGCGCGGATGACCGCCAGACATTCCCGTTCTGTTACCGAATACTTCCGTTCCGAAGACGATAGCTTCTGTGAAAAGTAGCAAATCGGGTGTTCTTCTCCGTCAGTCTCCTGCGTCAGTACGGCTCCAATCGCAACATCGCTGGCATCGCAGGCAATAGCAAATGGCATTGTATAGTCAGGCATTGCTAACACCGGGGCTGATACCAACGCTGATTTGAGCTTTAGGAATGCTTCGTCTGCTTGCGTACTCCATCTAAACTTATTCTTTGTCTTCGTCTTTACTTTACACTTTACTGGCTGTGGTCCACTAGGAGGTTGATAACTCTATTATCTTTCTCCGGACAAAACCAGCCTAGAGGCCGCGTGGCATCCGGCGGGTTGAAGTATGTCAGTTATGGAAATAACTGTCAAATTCATTCCCAAAGGTGGCCGCGTCACTTATGAGGAGGCAAAGAGCTTTAGACCGATCAGTCTGACCTCCTTCCTTCTCAAATAAGTGGAACGTTTAATCGACCACTACATTCGGGATGGTAGCTTGGGCGAGCACCCGCTGCATGCAATGCAACATGCATATCAGCGGGGGAAGTCTACTACCACCCTGTTACACAATGTTGTCTACAACATTGAAAATGCTTTTTCACAAAAGCAATCAAGTTTAGGAGTTTTTCTCGATATTGAAGGTGCTTTTGACAACGTGTCTTTCGAATCCATTTTGGAAGCAGCACGAGATCATGGAGTACCTTCATATATCACGAACTGTATACACGCAATGCTTAGCAACCGACATCTGTGCTCATCGGTAAGACAAGTAGAGATGAGGAAACTGAGTGTCTGCGGATGTCCTCAAGGTGGTGTGCTGTCACCACTTCTATGGAACCTTGTCGCCGATAGCTTGTTGAGAAAACTAAATGATGATTGTCATATGGTGATCACCGGTATTTGCATTGGCACACTTTTTGATTTGATGCAACAAGCCTGATGTGTTGTTGAGCGGTGGTGTCTTCATGTTGGACCATCAGTTAATCCAAATAAAACCTCAATGGTGCTTTTCACGCAACGAAGAATTACAACCGGAGCTCGTCCATTGCAGTTTTTGACTCTGAAATTATTGTCGAAGATCAAGTTAAGTACGTTGGGGTAATTCTCGACTCAAAACTTAATTGGACAGCTCACATCGATTTCAGGATCAAGAAAGCTTGCATGGCCTTTGGCCAATGTAGACGGGCTTTCGGCAAATCTTGGGGACTCAAACCCAAGTACATTCAGTGGATCCACACAACAATTCTTAGACCAATACTGGCATACGGGTGCCTTGTTTGGTGGCAGAAGGGAGAAGTCATGACAATCCAATCAAAGTTAAACCATCTTCAGAGAATGGTCTTGATGGCGATGACTGGTGCGTTCTCGACAACACCTACTGCTGCTCTCGAGGCACTCTTGAACATAAAACCACTACATGTGTTTCTTAAACAAGAAGCACTTTCTTGTGCATACCGTCTTAGGGTTACTGGGCTCTGGAACAGTAACCCAATAGATCGTGTAACTAGCCACACAAGACTGTGGCCCCAAATGGTTACTTGGGATGAATGCACACTTGCTCCCAGTGACCTTACACTCCCATGTAGTTTTCCTTCTAAAACTTTCAATGTGAGAATTCCTCTTCGTGAGGAATGGCTGTCTGGCTGGATGGAGCGACAACTTGAAGAATACGTAGTTCGTTATACGGACGGTTCTTTGTTGGAGGGCCGAGCCGGTGCTGGTGTCTATTGTCATGAGATGAGATTAAACCAATCTCATTCGCTTGGTAGATACTGTACCGTATTCCAAGCAGAAATCTTTGCGATTCTGTGTGGCGTACAATCCGCACTTCAACAGGGAATTTGCGGTAAAAGAATCTATTTTTGCTCTGACAGTCAGGCTGCCCTGAAAGCACTTAGTTCGGCAGATTCGAGATCGAAATTAGTAATCGCATGTCGAACTCAAATCGAAGAACTTAGCGTTTTAAATGCTATCTACCTTCTAAGGGTACCCGGTCATTCCGGTATTACTGGAAATGAATGGGCGGACGAATTGGCTAGAGCTGGCGCTGCGACTGATTTCGTTGGTCCAGAACCAGTTCTACCACTGTGAATAAGTTGGATAAAGCACAAGATTTGCTCTTGGGCTGCATTCAAACATGCCAACCATTGGCGTAGCTTGCAAACTTGCGTTCAAACAAAGGCTTTTCTGCCGGATGTGAGTCCGAAAATGTCAAAAAATGTGTTGCATTTTTCCAAGCACAACTGCAGTATTCTGATCAGGGCACTGACTGGACATTTTTTTTTTTTTTTACAATGGAGAAGACCTTTATGTCCTAGCCCAGTACACGTGCTAACGGTAGGGTCCAATCTGCCACACGGGGTGCACTGGGGGCGTGTCGGACTCGAATGGTGACCAGCCATTAATACCGACTAAACTCCATTGGGCTCCGCCATCATTCCTCCCAGGAACTACCTCTCGGTATTACTTCTGGGGGGATGGCTGTACTATATGTACTCATTCACTCTCACTCGCGCGATCATACATCCTGTATGAGGCTTACTTGGGTGCTCTCTCAATCACACTTTGATTCACTCTCAAACACTCCCACATGAGGCTGACTTTTGTGCTCACCTTTTACGTTCCATGCGAGGCTGACTTGTGTGCTCACCTTACTCATTCCTTGCTAGGCTTACTTTTATGCTCGCCCTACCCATCCATGTGAGGCTGACTTGGGTGCTCACCCTATCACCTGATTCACTCTCAATCGTGCCACTCTATTGTACCTTTGTCACTCCCTCTGGCATCCCATGTGGGACATTTTTCTTAGGCCCCACTTCTGACATACCATGCGAGGCTGACTTTTGTGCTCACCTTTTTCATTCCTTGCTAGGCTGACTTTTGTGCTAGCCTCTACCAACCTGTGAGGCTGACTTTTATGCTCACCCTTAACATGCAGTGTGAGACTGACTTGGATGCTCACCCTTTCACTCCTCTGCCACGCCATGAGGCATCGATAGCTTAGTTCCAACATGCTACGCTACGACCCTCCCGTCTTGGCATGAGGCAGTCCACTTATACGCCTATACACTCACTCTTCTGTCTTGCTTCAGGGTGGCTGGGTTTACCCCTTACGCGGTTGCCATTCGCTGCGACACTGACTGGACATTGCGAACTCTATTATCACATGGCTACTATTCAGCGCGCTGAGTATTATTCATGTGATCTTTGTGAATCCGATTACGGAACATCATATCATTTGAAATGCAATTGCCCTGTATTAATGCAATTGCGCATCCGGATTTTTGGTTCTCCATACAAAGAGGAACCTATGTACAGAGAGCTGGAATTTAAGGATATGCTTTTGTTCCTAACCCAGTGTGGTAAAGAGCTATAGTTTTTTAGCCGTACATGAATGACAATATCTCTTCGGGGGTGTTGTCGTTCTGTTATCTCAATATCCCCTCGGGGGTGTTGATATATCCGCTCACTGTTTGAGTAGAGGTTCTAAATCCCTCCGGGGGTTGGAAGTTTTATTTCTGCTGTTGTAGCACCTGCAGATCGTTCAGCATCACTCCGGGGGTGCAGAATGCTCTGTTTTAATTGTTCTGTGTCGTTGTTTTCCTTACCCCTAACCTTACCACTTCCCCAATCCTTCTCATCAGGAAAATGATGAAAAGACGATTCTTGGCAAGGCACAAATCTCCGATCAACATGGGGAACGTGCCATTTGAGCCAGACGCTACTGATTCCTGATTCCTGAACATCGCTGGCATCGCAGGCAATAGCAAATGGCATTGTATAGTCAGGCATTGCTAACACCGGGGCTGATACCAACGCTGATTTGAGCTTTAGGAATGCTTCGTCTGCTTGCGTACTCCATCTAAACTTATTCTTTGTCTTCGTCAGTTCCGTTATTGGTACTGCCAGTCGAGAGAAATCTGCTATAAAACGTCGGTACCAATTGCACATGCCGAGAAACCGTTGCACCTCCTTTCGGTTCGTTGGAGCTGGAAATTTCTGATGCTCTCGATCTTTTCTTCATCGACTTTCCATCCGCTCTCATTCAAAATGTACCCCAGATATCTGATTTCTCGACGACAGAACTTGGATTTCTCTGGCGATATCGTTAAGTTTGCTCTTCGTAGACGCCTCGCTACTTCTTCCAACAGCTTGATGTGTTCATCGAACGTTTTGGAGCAGATTACGATGTCGTCCAGGTAGTGAAATACGTATGGTTCCATGTCTGCGAACAAGTGTGTCATCAGTCGCGCGAGGGATTGACTCGCTGTACAAAGTCCGAAGGGAACTACCTTGAACTGGATGTGTCCTCGTGATAGAACCGTAAATGCTGTCAACGGCCTAGATGCCTCCTGCAACGGTAACTGCCAGAACGCATCCTTGAGATCGATTGACGAAATGTACTCACAGCCGCCGAGATTATTGATGATCGACGAGATTTGCGGAATAGGTTATCCTTCGTTCACCATCACCGAGTTTAAGTGGCGGGCGTCCAGACAGACCCGGTATTTCCCAGTTTTCTTCTTAACCGCTACCAGTGGGTTGTTCCACGGAGAAAATAGAGCTTCTTCTATAACATCCAGAGCGAGCATCCTGTCGATCTCGCAGTTCACTTCTTCTAGCACATACGGAGACATTGGATAGTGTCGCTGCTTGCGTGGTGATGCGTCTCCTACGTCTATCCGGTGCTCATATAGTGTTGTCCTGCCCAGCCTTCCTTCCGCTGTTGGGAACTTCGCAAGCGTTTCCTTAAGCTGTCTGTGTTGTGCTGCGCTCAGGACTTTCATTGGCTCATCCTCGTTCAGCTCCGTCTCCTCCAGCTCCGTTTCCACACTGCAGCATGTTGCTTTGACTCCGAACTTGTCGCAAAAGTTCATACCCAGGATCAAGCAATCCGGAATTGTCGGAACCAGCAGCAGTGGGATGGTCTCGTTCCGGTTGTTGAAAACTATCGGCACTCGAACGAAGTGTGAAATTTTGTGTTGCGTGCCGTCCGCTGTTTTGATGCCTCCAATCACGTTTCCTTTGCGCAGACTTAGCTGTTCGACGATCTCTACATTGTTGCCACCTAGAAGTGAGCAGTTCGCCCCGCTATCTAGCAGCGCTGTCATTTCTTTGCCCAGTATGCTAATGATTGCATGTGGGCGATTGTCTAGTCCGGGATTAATGATAATTGTATTTAGTAATCCTAGTTCGGTGGTATCGGAGGGGTTTTCATTTGGTTGCGGAGATTCCTTACCCTCTATTGCAGATTCCCCGCGGTGGTGTTTCCCGCATCTGTCCGACACGTGATGCAGCTGCGTAGAGAGTATCCCTTTCGTCCACAACGATAGCAGCAGAGAATTGCCTGTAGTTTTGCACAGTCCATGAAACGATGTCCTTCTTCATCGCAGTTCCAGCAGATCATCCCCGTCCGTCTCTGGTCTATCGGTTCTAGTCTGTGTTCCACCTCTCTGTCTTGCTCGCCTCGTGTTGAGTTGTGCGGAGCTTGCAACTCCTGAGAGTGGTGCTGCGCAGGCGGAGGCTGCTGTCTCTGTACCTGGTTGCTGTACTGGCGCTTTGTCTGCTGCGTGAGTGGTTGTGGCGCGTATTGTCTGTGCTGCTGTGCGACGTTCGCCTTCTCCAAATTATGTGCTGACGTAAATGTTGGTCTAGCGTTCCTCGTCGTCAACTGCATCTTCAGCGCGCTGAATTGCTCCGTAAGCTGGTCTATCTTCGGCTGCCAGTATCCGTCATCATGCTGCGAGTGTGCTCCTTCTTCATCCAGCGAGGAATTTTGCCCGTCGACCAATCCGCCTGCTGAGTTTTCCTCCAGCTCTACTGTGTGTACCCTACCGAACCGTGGTTGATGTTGCATAGCCGGTGCTGGTCTTGGTGCAACAGTGGGTGTTGCGAAACTAGGCTCTAAAAGCGCACTGTGCGGAATTAGAACCCTGCGTTACCTGTTCAGAAGCATCCTCGTTTCATCGTAGCTGGTGCAGATCTTCACCATTTCCTGTATAGTGTGTGGTTTGGCTGCGGTCACGATCGCTGCATAATCCGCATTCATGTTTTTCTTTACGATGAAAAACTTCTCTTCCTCGCACATCGGTGGCGTAACGAACCGAAATAGTGCTGAGATGTCACGATAATATTTCGAAAATGCCTCGTTGGGTCCTTGGAATCGGAAGAAAGCCTCAAGGCGCAAAATCTGTGCATATCCGCTGGGTAGGAATTCCTTCCGTATCTCCTGTTTGAATGCCTCCCAGGAAAGTAATGTGTGCTGCGCCATGGCTCGTGCGTACCAATCCAAAGCATCTTCCTGTAACAGATGTTTGATCGATGCCAATAAGGTGTCGTCGTTCATCCCTTCCGATCTAGCGAATGTTTCAACTCGGTCCAAGAATATATTTAGCGACGTTGTGTCCTTCTCTCTCCGAAACTTGAATGGCCAGTTGTGTACTGCTTTTGTTGTGCGCTTGTCGTCGCCCCGATCGCTCGCCAGTCTGGTGTCTCGCCGCAGTAGATGATGCAGTAAATCATCGCGCAGCTGGTCGTACTCTTCCCATACGTTCCTGTTTCCTCTCGTGCCGCTGGCTGTTCCTGCTTGGTCGTTTCGTCCCGACCTGCGTTGATTATCGATCGAATTCCAGCCGGCTCTCTCCTCTTCTTGCTGATCCGTTAAGCGCGAATTGTCCCACCGCTCGTGATTGTGAAAACTCCTGGGAGTCGGTGGAATGTCCAGTGGTGGCGGCGTGTAATGTAACTCTGTCGTAATCCGTCCGTGATCACGTCTGCCGGAGAAGTCCAATTCGAGAGCACCTTGCCCTCGGCTCGCGGATAGTAACGAATTGGATGCCGGAAGCGTTGTATGTTGACTGCTTCTTCTGCTATGCTCTCTCGACGTGTCCGGTCCAGTCGCCCTGGCGCCGTCATCGTCTTGCGTTGGATCGTTCTCGTCCGCTAGCAGCTGCCGATTGGTTTTTGGCACAGCCTCTCCTGCACTTCCATAGCCTGCCACACTCACTGGATTGGTTAAAGCACTGTTCACGTCACTGATTAACACTCTGACAAGCGCGTCGAGCGATCTGTGCGCGTCTACTAGGAAACCCGGCGGCTTGAGACATGCCAACCTGTTCCTATAATGTACGAGTCGCGACCGTAATTGACTTAAATTTTGCTTGTCGGTACTCTGAAGAGCAGGTCCGATAGCTTTCTGTAGCTCATAAATCGCTACCTGACAGGATTCTATATTAACAGTTGGACTCATAATGTGATCCGAACTGTTGTGAAAAATGTTTCGGGTCCGGTCATCTTGAACTGCGGCCCTCAACTTTTGAACTTTGACTCTATGAGTCATAGAACCTAGATTAACCATGTGACGTAAGGCCAACTCGTAGTTGATCTCTTCGTCATTTAGATGGGTGAAGTCCATCCTAAAAGTTTCTTAATGGATCGCGAACCAAATAAATTACTACCACAAATCTTTAATGTTACACTAATCTACCAATTGGCTCAAATAAACATGTGGGATTTTATGTTGGGCGCCATTGTAACAATGTTTGGCTTTCAACCCAAAACAGACAAAGAATGTATAATATAATCCCAAAATATGCATTTAATAGCAAGGGCTAATAAGGGGAGGTGAGAATGTTAATCGTGTGCACGCTTACCTGAGGATGCTGACGTCGTTAAACTTGTTCCGGTAACTTGATGAATCCAGACAAGGGTACTACAATCGCTGCTGGATCTGAAGGTCATCTTCCGACCGGCACCTCACGAGTCTTAAGGGTTCCTCTACCACTTGTGTGGTCCTGGCGACACGGATAATCACTTTGCGGCGCTGGTGAGATGGCGTTTTCCTGGAGGTGGCAACCGTAGTGGCAGCAGCGTGAACTACACCATGTTTCCTACACCTTACTGTTACTCGCCACAATCAAGAACTGGTGATTCTCGTGTTTTGCGAACGAGAATCACAGAACACGGCCAGAAGGCACGTTTTTTCCCACTAGACACTTTCCTTTGCTGCTGGTGTTTTTATTCCTTTTCCTCCTTTTTTTGCACACCAGCACTGCCACAAATGGGGCCAAAACTCTCGAGCGGCTCACGGAAAACTGACACGAAGCCGAATGTGGACACTACTAGCAACACCGAACAGATGGAGGTTGGAGAAAATCGTCCCAACCAGATAGTGGATTAGGTCCCCCTTCTCTCACGTGGGCCGAAAGCTCTCTGCACTCACCAACGCGCGACGTTCGGGAAATTTAATTTTCTCGCCTGACTCTGCGACCGATGATGGGAAAAGTGCCTTTTGGGCAACTTTTAAGTGACGTTTAAAGATTTAGACGTTCCGGTTCCACAGCCCTCGTCCTCGTGGTCTCTTCCTTTTTTCTCCAGCGAGAAGAATTACCACCGACCGTACTCGGTCAACTATTTTCTCCGATTAAACTTTTTTCGGCGGGAATCGCAAACCGCCACCGACCGTACTCGGTCAACCTCATTTATCAGACTACCTATTTTTATTTTGTCGCCCGTTCTTCCGGGGATTTGTTTTCAAGCAAATTGTGCAGCGATCTTTTGTTTTCAAGCGGGCTGTCAAATGCCCACCTCTTGCAGTACACACTAATCTCTTATTCCTCCCTTTTTACATTTAAATTACACATTTTACTGTAACATCTGCTGCTGCAAAATACCATTCATGCGGATATAACTATGTTTCAGCTGGTCGAGAAACTTAGCAGCCCAGAAGTTGTAGCAGATTTTTATTTTGGCTAGAAGAAATAAACGGAATAACAACAAACAAGTTTTGTGCGGCTTGCACATTTGCAGTGTTGCTTGTGACTCGTAGCTTGGTTGCTAGTTGAATTGTTTTCACTGAATTAAGATGGCGTCTCTTTGTTATTCTAGTCTTAAGTTATAATTACGTTTTTGCCTTTCTCATATGAAGAAAGGCTATGCAATCACTCCAAAAATCGATTTCCCAACCGAGGCACGGAGGGCCGAGTGTCATTCCATTCAGTTCGTCGAGATCGCAAGATGTCTGTGTGTGTGCGTATGTATGTGTGTATGTATGTGTGTGTCAAATAATGTCACTCAATTTTCTCAGAGATGGCTGAACCGATTTGCACCAACTCATTTTCAAATGAACGGTATAACGCTCCCATAAGACGCTATTGAATTTTTAGTTCATCGGACTTCCGGTTCCGGAGTTACGGGTTGAAGAGTGTGGTCACACAGCATATTCCCATATAAACTTGTTACCCTATGGTGTCCGAATGATGTAATACATTGCATAGTCTTTCTTTATATGGCAAAAAACTTCGAAGTTCGGTGGTGAACCCTCCATCTACCCCTCTCACTCCTACCTCTCAACCCCTCCCCCTCTCAGACCAACATCCCACATGCATTCCCTTCATCCACCCCGTATACTAAAATAAGTTAGATGATACCCGACGCATCCTCCCCTCCCACTAATTATATCCCTTTCCTTCTCCACCATGAAGTTAACGTGAAGACAACATTGAGCACACGCTGATTAAGCTATATAAATATTATATTTTTGTTTGTTTCAAGTGTGTCAGTATCGACATGTTGCTTATCAGGTTCGTCATAGTCGGGCACTTATATATGCTCATCAAGTGTAATAAGAATATAATAGACATTTCCACAATGTTATATTGAACATAACCAGCCATTAAATCATAGTTTGGATAAATGAGAAAGGCACAATTCCACCACTAGGTGGATTAAACAGGTTTTTGCCTTTTTCAATAGAAAGGTATTGCCTTTCTCAATAGAAAGGTATTGCTCTGAAAAACGACTTTTTAACGGAGGCCCGGAGGGCCGAGTGACATATATCATTCGATTCAGTTCGTCGAGTTCGGCAAATGTCTGTGTGTATGTATAAGTGTGTGTATGTATGTGTGTGTATGAGCGTCTGTGTGTGTACGCGAACACAATCTCACTCACTTTTCTCAGAGATGGCTGAACCGATTTTCACAAACTTAGTCCCAAATGAAAGGTGCAACGTTCCCATAGGCTGCTATTGAATTTCTAATGGATTCCGGTTCCGGAATTACAGGGTGATGAGTACGATCACGTAGAAAATGTCGATTTTAATAAATTCTGCAATGAATGTATAGTGGTGAAAAATTTTCCAAAATGTAACCACAATTGCTTCGATTTGTAGTACTAGGTCACTAACAGCCGTTCAAAGTCTTTTTGGTCACATTGGCCACCATCATCGATTCCGGAAGCCCCGGCGGAAGTATTCAAATTCAGAATAACACTCGGAGATGGCTAGACCGAATCAACCAAACTTAGTCTTAAATGAAAGATGTTGCGTCCCCGTAAATGGCTATTAAATTTTATACCGAACCGACTTCCGGTTCCGGAGTTACGGGTTGTGGCGTGCGATTACATAGCAAATTGTGATTCAAACCGATGCTCCGATGAAAGCAAACAAGTTAAAAATTTCGCTAAAATGTCTCTCAAACAACTTAAATTTGCACTTCTAGGTCACCGACGGCCAAACAAACTTTCGTTGACTACATTGACCACCATAGACGGTTCCGGAAGTGCCCGGGAGAAGCGGCCATCTTTCAAAACTACCCAACCCATATCAGTTTCTCGGAAATGGTTGGGCCGATTTTCACAAACTTAGTCCCAAATGATAGCTATATTATCCCCACAGGTGTATATAAAATTTCGCACGGATCGCTTATATGGTTCCGGAAATATAGACTGAACCGTTCGGTCACATATGAAATTCCCATATAAGCCGGAACTCAAATTTTTTTTTCAAGGGGGGGGGGACCCCATGAAATTTCAGAAATCGGATTTGTATTTTTGATGCCAAACATCTTTAAAATGCATGAAACGTCGAGATTTTATGTTATTTCGAAAAATTTTTTTTAAGGTCGACTTTTTGGGACTGCCGATATCGCATCTTTTTTCAGTTCAATATTACCGTGGCTGTTTTTTTTTCTTTTACAAAATTTTAGAACTCGAATGATGATTTCTTTTCTTGTATATAGTTGTCATGTCATGTTTAATAATAAAATGTAATATATGCATCTGAAAGCTTTTAATGAATATAAACAACGCAAACGTTTTCGTGTTCATGATTGAGAAAGGCACAATTGCGCCGCTAGGTGGATTAAAACAGATTTTTCATATAACAATGCCCCACCCTACTATATATACTACATTGCATCCAACCAACCAAAAAAGCTCACCTACACATTAATGCTAGCATCATGGATAAATTCAAAATACCACTATTGTGCATATAATCAACAATCAAAACGCTGCAGATTAAAAAACGATGACAAAGCTCTACACTGATAGAATAAAGTATACCCATTAATGCGTAGAAAGCCACCCATTTTCAATAAAAGTAGAATAATCCACTTAATGGGTAAAGAGCTTGTACCCAATAACGTAAATAATATTTTTCGCAGAACAGTAGCAACAAAATGCGTAAAAAATACCCATTCATGAAAATTGCTATAGAATGAAAAATATTAAAAATAGAATTATTCCTGAATTTAAAAAAGGATATTACAAAACATCGATTTCGCATTACATATTTCCCTCTCACGAAGGTTCTGTTCTAAAGCCGTAAAACTAAATAAAACCTGTCTGGTCAAAATATTTTTGTTGGCTTCCAAATTAGTCAAAATTGCAGAACTGGCGCATATTTGCAACATCCTCAGTGACTGCCGTTGTTTTCGGAGCATTGCCGAAACGTTCCGATTCCGGCACAATTTGCAGGTTAATTCGCTTGAAATTATTCTTAAAGGATTTGTCACCCATTATCAGGATCAATATAACCCATTGGCATTACCTCATCGAGAGGTTGTGAAATGGATAAAAAGTACCCATTGTTGGAAACAAAAAAGTCCCCATTTTTTAACAACTTGAATACCTTCCGAAAATGGACAATATGAATACATAAAATGGGTAATGTTTTTTTGCAGTGTATGAACCAATAACGATTGAATCCAAGACGGATAAAGGTGTGTACATTTTGCCTTTCTCATATAAAGAAAGGCTATGCAATCACTGTAAAAATCGACTTTTTAACCGAGGCCCGGAGGGCCGAGTATCATACACCATTCGATTCAGTTCGTCGAGATCGGCAAATGTCTGTGTGTGTATGTATGTGTGTGTGTGTATGTGTGTGTGTATGTGTGTGTGTGTCATTTAAACTCACACAATTTTCTCAGAGATGGCTGAACCGATTTTCACAAACTTCGTTTCATCTGAAAGGTATAACGCTCCCATAAGCTGCTATTGAATTTTTAGTTGATCCGACTTCCGGTTCCGGAGTTACGGGTTGAAAAGTGCGGTCACACAGCAAATTCCCATATAAACTGGTACCACCATAATGTTCAAATGATGTAAAACATATTAAAATTGATGTAACATTACTCTAGTTTGCGGGTCTGGATCACTAATAATCAATCAAAGCAGCTTTGACCACATTGGCCACCTATGACGGTTCATGACGCCCTCGGGGAACCCGCCAAGTTCCTAAGCTAATATCACACCCATTCCACAAAGAATTCTCTACCGATTTTTACGAACTTAATTTCAAATGAAAGATACAGTAATGCCATTGACTGCTGCTGAATTTCATTCGGTTCTGACTCTTGCTTCCGGAGTTACAGGGGTGTTAGTAAGGATACCCTGGAATTTACCATATAAATCGGTACAATCGTAATACCTCAGAGGGTAAAAACTATTGAAATGGTCACCAAATTACTTCTAATCGTAGATCTAGATCACTGATTGCCAATCAAACATTCTTTGAATATATTGTCCACTATCGACGATTCCGGAAGTCCAGAATTCCGGGCATATTCCACAATTAAAGTCACATCGGTGATGACTGAACCGATTTTCTCAAACCAAGTCTCAAATGGAAGGCAAAATATGCAGTTGAGTATTGCGTAGCCGCCCCTTCCCCCCCCCCCCTCCCCACCTTGCCCTTACACCTCCCTCCTTCATCACTCCCCTCTTCTTGGATCACCCTCACTCCCAGATTTCCTTCATCCACCCCGTATACCGAAATAAGATGAAGGATTTCTGACGCATCCTCCACACCCACTCTACTACTCACCCCATTCCCTACACGTTCAAACGCATTCCACCAACCTTTGCAAATTATAATCACTTGAAGATAACATTGAACTCATGCTTATTAAGCTAATTAAATATTATTCTTTTGCCTTTCTTATATAGAAAGGTTATGCAATTGCTCCAAAAACCGACTTTCTAACCGAGGCCCGGAGGGCCGAGTCTAATATAACATTCGACTCAGTTCGCCGAGATCGCAAAATATCTGTGTGTATGTATGTGTGTATGTATGTATGTGTGTATGTGTATGTGTGTATGTATGTGTGTATGTGCGGATTTGTTAACAAAATGTCCACATCGGTTACTCGGAGATGGCTGAACCGATTTTTACAAACTAAGATTCAAATGAAAGGTATAATATTCCCATAGGTTGCTATTGAATTTCATTTTCAACCATCTTGTTCCGAATTACGAGTTGAAGAGTATGGTTACAAAACAAAATTTGTTGATTTTTCCAAATCGGTTTCTCGGAATTTTCTGAACCGATTTTGACAAACTTAATTTTAAATGAAAGGTCCATCAGCTGCTGTTGAATTTTGTGTGGATCCGAGTTCTGGTTCCTGAATTACAGGGTGATACGTACAATCACGCAGCAAATCCCGATTCTAACGAATTCTGCGATGAATGTAAAAAGGTGATTTTTTTTCCAAAATGTAAACACAACTGTTGAATTTGTAGATCTAGGTCCCCAACAGTCATTCAAAGTCTCTTTGGCCACACTGGCCACCATCGACGGATCCGGAAGCATCCAAAGTCAGAATAACGGTTATATTGGTTTCTCGAAAATGGCTAGATTTGCTCAACTTAGTCTCAAATGAAAGGTGTTGCGTCCCCAGAAACTGATATTAAATTCCATCTCCATCCGACTTCCAGCACCGGAGTTACGGGTTGGGGAGGTCGATCACATAGAAAACTCCGATTCAAACCGATACCGCGATGAATGCAAAAAGGTGCTCTTATATATACTTACCAAGTGTAATAAGAATGAAAGACATTTCCATAAAGTTATATTGTACGAACCAGCTATTAAATCATAATTTGGAGAAATGAGAAAGGCACAATTGCACCTCTAGGTGGATTAAAACAGGTTTTTTCTGTGTGTGAGTGCGGTTGTCATTTTTCTTTGATGAAGCCGAAAAACAAGAGGATATGAAAAAAGCACAAATAAATGACGTAGTGGGCCTCTTTGTTGCCATAAGTTTTGTTTCGGTTCGGTCATAGTTAATTCAATCGGATTTTCGAGGTAAAAAGTGTCCATAAGTGTTCTAATCGGTAGATCCGAGGTGAAGCCTTTTCTCACTTTTCATCGTGCGCCAAAGAATCAAGATGTTCGTTCGGATGTTTATGTTTACTTCAAGGGCCTCGGCCGCCATGCTTAATTTTGCAAGTATAATGCTAATACACTCAAAAGTGTCAAATGTTCCAACCTTTCTCTCCATCTTGGATTGAATCAATGTAATAGCAGTACACTGTCGTACGCACATTGTGGTTATCACTGGAAATTAGCAAAAATAGCGAAAAAACAAGATAGCGACAAGATCGCGACAAGATTGCGAAACCGCCATTTTTAAGATTTAACCTTTTTAATTCCGCAAGGCTACAAAAATGTAATTTGAATTGATTTTCATATGAAGTGTTCGAGCGACTATTGCTCTCAAACCAAGGAAAAACTTAGGAGGATGCAAAAGAATCGAGTTAGGCATCAAAAAGGCACACTAAACAATAAATTAAATGGGTACCAAAAATAGTAACAAATAATTTCCGATTTTCGCTCAATAGGTAGTGAAGGGGTGAATAAATCCATGAACTGTCAATTCATGACCGTCCGATACCTGACCAACAGGGCCTATATATTGCTAGATGTTTGTTTTAAACTGGGCAGATGGAGCTAATAGGGTATATTTTCAATTCTTTCGCTATTTTGAATTGATTCCATCGCATGCTAATCTTCGATGAAAAGCACAATACACTGAGAAATGAAAATATGCATAGTTAGCATACTTTCTATTACCGTCTCTTTTCTTCTGCTGTGATATTTATGCATTCTCTAGCATATACTTCTAGTAAGTATTCAATGAGTGGATAGACCGAATACTTTCAATGCATAAAAGTTACAGCAGAAGAAACGAGAGGCAGATAGAAAAGTATGCTATCGATGCATAAATAAAATTCTGCGTGTAGTTGTGCTATACACTGAGGAAAAGGTACTTGAGATTTTCGCAAGTCACGCTTAAGAACCTGACCATTTTTTATTTTGTAGGACGCATATGAAATACATCAGAGATGGTTTGCTCATCAGTGTTCATTGAGAGAAAAGAGCTATCCCACGATACACACGTACTTCCATTGAGAGTAAGAGTGCACGCCGATAGCTCTCATACACATAATACCATCGCACGATCTCGAGCATTTTACACAGCTCGCTGCAGAACTGTGCACTGGTGAAAGTAAAATGATGAAATCAGTTAACACACAGCTGAAATAAAACTAAACGCAGCAATGTGTGCGCAGCTCGAACAGATTCGTGTGCGCAGCTCTCGCAGGAATCTGTGTATACGCAAAGCTATGCACAGTGTTATGAATGAGCGGAATTGAAATAAAGCACCTACGTTTAAAGAGGTAACATTATTTTGTCATTTATATACATATCGTGGGGCTCGACCTTTCATGTAGCGCAGTTGGTGCGTATGAGAAGAATATTGGCTTTATATTTAAACAACCATGCAGTTTTCTTCCCTTGTGAGCGGCGAGCGGTAAAAAGGAAATCATTGGCCATGCATGACAAATATCTAGAAGCTGTGTATACGCAAAGCTATGCACAGTGTTATGAATGAGCGGAATTGAAATAAAGCACCTACGTTTAAAGAGATAACATTATTTTGTCATTCATATACATATCGTGGGGCTCGACTTTTTATGTAGCGCAGTTGGTGCGTATGAGAAGAATATTGGCTTTATATTTAAACAACCACCCAAGCAACCAAAAGTTCGTATAAGGGAGCTGCATAAGCTTCTCGTTTTAAGTAATTTTTCAGTACGTTTTGTGTTCTAATAGCGGCTTAAGCAGCTTTCAAGTTCCATTAAAGCTTAAGCAGCTTAAAATTTCGCTAAGAACTTTATGTGAACTTTAAAGTGTGCTTTTTAAGTATTATCCGAACTTCTGGTTGCTTGGGCATGCAGTTTTCTTCCCTTGTGAGCGGTGAGCGGTAAAAAGGAAATCATTGGCCATGTATGACAAATATCTAGAATGAAAGGAAGGAGTCAAGGGATCATTTATAATTCAACTGAAACGAGTATGAGCAATGATATTGGCAAGCAGGTTTAATTATTTTATTGTATTGCATTATTTTGTTTGATTATAGGCGTGTGCGTTTGTATAAAGGCGGTGCGAGTTCTATAAATAGCTATACTGCCCATAATCGCAAGTAAGTCCCATGTTCTATGGGATTCCCTATCTACATGGGACTGACTTGCGATTATAGGCAGTATATGGATCGTTAAAATCGTTTATTTTCACGAATAAAACACCAGTGATAATCGTATCGCACAATCAAATGAGGTCCGCTTCAAAATCGAATTGAAGACAATTTAACTCCAAGAGATCTTTGTTCGACTTTATGAAGAGTATTTGTTCCAACGGGACAATGTCAAGGTTAATTCGTGACTTTGTCAGAATTTGAGCTAATCCGTTGAAGCTTTGCTCCACCGAAACTTGTGTGCACTGCATTTGTAGAGCAGTCAAAACCAGTTCAGAAAGCTCCTTCTCTTTTTCGTTTATCCCAGAAAGCAATGGTATCTGCATTAAGGGGAAGAGATAAATCCAAAGAAATCCTTCTTAGTTTGTTTTCCACATCGTTGGAATCTGCAGGTTTCGATTGTCGATTCTGCAACAATAATTTCTCAACGCGACTAAGGCTTTGCGCGTTTGTTGACATCGATGTTGAAGCGGTTTGTGTTGCTTCTGTGGCGCATTCCGATGTGTGGAGATACTTCCAAGTTATCATCAGATGTTGCTGTTAAAAATATTCGCGTTGTTACAAATTTTTATATTACAATTTGTTAAAATTAAGAGTAACTTACAATAGCTTCTTCCTTTTGTTCCGCAGAAAGATTTGGTGGTTCGAAATCATTTAATCGTGGGTCAACGTACACTGCCGCTAGAAGCATAACTGTCCCATGTGCTATGGGAATCCCTATACACATGGGACAGTTATGCTTCTAGCGGCAGTACAGAGCTGCTAAAGCTTGATTTTGGAACCACATATGTTGTCGCTTCTTCGATGCTTCGTGAAGCTGAGAAGCAAGTGCATCGTCTGTCTCAACGAGTTCTAAGCAGCACTCTTTCCAATAAAGAAACATTGAGCCGCAAGTAATTGACTCCTCTTGAATTTTTTTTGTGAGCAGATAAATCGGCTTCGTTACAACAACAAATCGCTCAACCACAATCCAAAATTTTTCATTGAATTCTTTTTACAGATCTGCCGATAGCATTGATAGAATGAACTGTTTTTCATCTTCTATGCGCTTTACCATCAGATGAGCAGAGCCCCATCGTGTTTCACCATCTAAGAACGGTTTCTTCTTGCTTTTATCCATTTTGAAGGAATTGACGTATGGCTGAGATCGGAGAATTAAGTAAGGAGTTGCTTCTCTAATCTTCTGGTCGTCACATCGCATGCTTTGGTATTCTTAGTATGTATAACAAACATGAAGATGTGACACAAGGCGCCAAGAGCGCACTAAAATCCTGTCAATCCTATTTTTGGATTGTCTGCTCTAAATATATCACCAGGGGACCATTCATAAATGATGTTGGATATTGACAATAGGGGAAGAGCGTCACGTAACGAGATAAAAACTAAAAATGAATTTTGGATGTATCAGCGGATCAGGAATAAAAAAAACGTACAACATTGTTTATGAATGGCCCCCAAACAAAGAATATTCCATAACGAATATCACGTAACATCGGTGACAGAGCATTGGGATCAAGGTCAAGTCCCCCCTGGGTCGTGCAAAACTGAGAAGCAACATCAATTTAGGCACAGATAGCAGACATCCATTTATTTTCATTTTGTTTTGTTTTTTTCATTTGTTTCTCCTGCTACGATGTGTGCGGATCGGTGCGGGAGACCGGGACGGCCAAGGAAACGGAAAGCCAGTGGCCCAAACAGATCAGGAACAGGAGGGAGGACTGCGAACAGGGAAACCGACAACAGAGGAGAAATCGTTTATTTATTTATTATAGCTACGATACTAATCGCAATTGTTTTGCTTTTCTTGTTTCGTTTCAGCAAACCAAAATCTATACGGACTAGCACTTACGAACAGTTAGGCTTTGTAGGTTCTCATCTTGAGAAATGACAATGACACTGTACGAGATGGCGCTGGGCTTGTGGCCTTCGACTGGCATGGTCCATTCTCATTGATTCGGAAGTCTTCTAGGCTGGTTGGTAGATATGTGCTCCTACTTGCAAGTTGATCAATTCGCTTGGGTGGGGGACATGTGGATCCTACTAGTTGTCGACTCTTTTGATCGTGAGTATGAGGCTAGTTCAGGAAAGGAGTGCAGGACTGGCACCTAAGAAATAGTTAATTATTCAGGACTTGTTTTTATGATTACTAAACTCGACCAAGCACACCGGCTCTCAGAAATGATAAGCAACCCTTTCGGGTCGGTGTGGTCTATTCGAGTCGAACCAGGTGGACATTCGGTTCGAGCAAACTTTATGGTTAATAGTGGATAAATATTTCTTACGCCTTTATTGGCAGAGATTTTTTTGCGAAATCCTAAAATACCTTCACTGGTATAGCACTCAGGATAATAATAATAGAAAAATTAAGGGTTTGCCTGGTCCATAATGTAATGAATATGTATATTGACTAGAACAGGTATAATCGAGTTATGTTATAAGATAGAGAAGAAACAGCACAGTTGAAGGAAAAGTATTCGCGAGTAAGGACTAATACTGCTAGTATGTTTACCGTTTCAATTAATAGTCGATTGATCTGCTTCGGACCTAGGAGACAAAAAGGAGATTAGGAAGAGACAGAAGCGGATTCAATGCGAAATTTGCCAATAAGACGTTGACCCCAAGGCGATGGTAGGATGATTTTCCATAGGATGACAGACTAGATGACACGACGTTACACGCTCTGAACTTGCGCCAAATAGTTTGTATGTATGTATGAAATTCGCGGACATCACGGCTGACTGCGATCTCTAATTTACTTAACAGTCGCTTGATCCGCTTCTGACCTAGGGGACCCATGAGGAGATCGGGAAGAAAATAGAAGCGGAATCAATGCGAAGTTTTAATTGCATCACTGGCGACTTAGCACGCGTTGTTCGGAGCAGGATACATTGGACCAGACAAAATAGAGAACATGACGTTACACACTTCGAGATAAACAGGCGCAAAATTTAGTCCTCCTCCCGAGGACCGGTGTTTAATTGGCGGACAGTCACTAATCCTTCCGATTTTGCAAATTTTGTCTCGCGGGACGGACCGAGATCCCTCAAGCTATAAGCTGCAGTCCTATCAGCCCGCTAAAAAAAAAATTGTCCGCTTACAGCTATTTTTCCAAAAATGATTTCAAGTTGAAGTCCGTTTTCGTATTCCGGGGTGATTTTGATAACCTGCATGTTGACCCACATTATCTTACCGATGTCAACGTTTTTCATTCAAATGTTTGTGTAAACTAATTTTGGGAAGATACTCATTATTAAATAGATGTTAATTGATATTGTACAAAATATTTCAATGTACTGTAAAATTCGAGTAACCAAAATTCGTAAAATTTGTGTCCAATTAGAATACAAGATTCTGAAAACCTTTAAAACTGCTAAAATTGTTTTATTTGAGAGCTTTATTAATGTACAAAAGGTTTCATCCATTTTAACACGTTGGAATATTGAACAATAAAAAAAATGTTGCGAATTTTAGCTTAAAATAATTTGAAATAATTGCCAACTAGTTTTCCAAAAAATTGTATTGAAAATAAATAAACTTTTAAAAGTAAATTTGGCACCCCACTCTAAAGGAAAATAAAAACTCGCTTGTACTGTATTACTCTTGTTCAAATCTGAGATTTATTTGTTTTATAAAAAACAGACACTTTACGAAGCTTCGTGAAAATAAGGTAAAGTCAAATTTCGGTTTTTTTGTAGTTTTTGTACCCAAAAACCGAACAATATGCTCAAAAAGTATAACAATGTAGTATCTTATCGGAATAAGTATATTGGCTGCACTGTTCGAACGCAAATTCCTTCCGACAAAATCTAATACGCGTTCATGATGTTCCTGTTTCTACCGCTGAGCTCTGTATGTGTGTGTGAGTGAATGTGAAGAATGAGTGGAATGCAGAAGAAAATGTTCAGCACTTGTAAAACAACCGTCGTGTGAGTCGGACGAAATAAAAGTATTCGTCGAAGAAAAAAACGTGTTTTAATCCGAACCATACTATAGCATCAGAAGTGGGATAGAAGACGATTTTAACCACTATTATTGGTAAAAGCAAGCTGCAAACGAAGAATGGCCGATCGAATGAATAGATCCGAGTTGATTACCTGGCTGACGGATCATAATATCGAGTTTCCGATTTCGGCAACTATACGCCATCTACGAACACTGTATGATAGTCACCCACGTGATGATGATGCACCAGAAGGTTCTACGGGCGATGATGCTACTACGGACGAGGAGGAAGAGCTGAACGCGGAAATCCGTATCTTGGAAAAGCGAAAGAAAATTGCTGACCTTTGGCGGGAACTTGCAGCAACCGATGAGCTATCAAATAAGCAACCGGATTTTCAGGACGTTAAGCATTCCGTCCCCAAGTTTGTGTCCAGTGATCATTACGATGCAAACAAGTGGATTACAGACTTTGAACGAGCTTGTGATGCAGTCAACGACGACAATTATTTCAAGCTAAAGTGCATCCGGCGAATGATGGAACCGGGAACTGAAGCCGAGTGGTTTTTGCGAGTGGATAAATCTACGACGTATCAACAATTTCGCGACCATTTTTTGGAGAATTTCGGCCACGTTTACTCAGTCGCGGAAGTTATTGACAAACTTCGGAAGACTACGTTTGCTTCAGAGAAAACCTCAGTCATGGGCTACATTTTGAAGATGCAGGAGATTGCTTCTAGAGCAAACATTGATGAGTTACAGACCGTGCAGCTTATCATCGATGGGTTCCGTGATCGTTCCGCAAACATCGCTGTATTGTACCCAGCTAGAAACATTGCTGAACTTAAGCAATGGGCCCGGCGCTATTCGCATCTCCGGGAAATGCATTTCGTTCAAAATTCATCTATAGTAAGTGCGAAAAAGAATTTGAAAGGCACACCGCTTCTGGGAAAACCTTCCGATTCCGTCCTACGATGCTACAATTGTTCCGGTTCCGGACATCTCTCCGCAGATTGTCTTAGGCCACGTCGGGAAATTGGATCGTGTTTCCGTTGTGGTTCTCTTCAGCATAAACTTAAGGATTTTCCTAAACCAGCGCCTCGTAACCATGATCGGGTAGCACTTGTCGAAGAATGTGTACGCCAACAGCCGGGAAAAGTTACCGGTGAAGATGAATTGTGTGGAGCACTCTCGGAAATCAATCTGGTAAGTGTTGCATTCATATCAGACGAAAATGTGCAGCCATTTAACGCGGTTATCTCTGTTTTCGACACGGGCAGTCCGATTAATTTGCTTCAGAGCTCGTTGGCTCCCAAAAACTTAATACCAGCGAAAGAAGGGTTTTCTGGATATCGGAGTGTAGGCGGCTTTCCATTATGTTCCTACGGAATCCTTCCGGTACTCATCATGTACCGCAATCGAATACACATATTAGAGGCGTTTGTTGTCCCGGATCATTTTATATCTTTTCCTTTGCTGCTTGGACGTGGATTTTTGGAAAAATTTGGAATCGTTTTGTTTGATACTAATGTCATAAAATCATCAAATACTCTAAAACCAAAAATTGAAATTGCTGACAAAGATAAAATAATAATTTCAGATAATAAGCTACACTGCGTGTTTAGATCTATTCAAGGCAAGTGCTTCGATTGTGTGTCTACTAGTATCCAGTGCCATCATAGTGGGTCGAGCCGAAATAACGTTTATAACTCCGATAATGCTAACCATTCCGTGCCTGAAATTTTCACGATCGAATGCTATGAACCTTCCGACGGCTGTGACATAAACCCTTCGTTACCCATAAGTATCCAGAATGCTATTTGACAAATCATCGACAGAGACTATTTAAATCTTCCTAACATTCCCATTAAACGCCATAATTACGAAATTAATCTGAAGTTAACCTCTGATAGACCTATTAGTTTTGCTCCGCGAAGGCTTTCTTATTCTGATAAAAAAGAAGTGGATCGTATCACTGATCAGTTACTATCAGAGAATATTATAAGGCCCAGCAGTTCTCCCTATTCCTTCCCTATTGTTCTAAGAACTAAGAAGTCGGGAGAAAGGCGTATGTGCGTAGACTATCGTTCTTTAAACAAGATTACCGTCCGTGATAGTTATCCCATACCTCTGATCGATGATTGCTTAGAACGTCTAGAGGGCAAACGGTTCTTCACAGTGCTTGATTTGTTTGTTCCTCCTTTTGTGTACTAAACTATATTGTTAGTTTTAAGATAACCGTAAAATATTTCGTAAAAGACTATTACTCCCTCTCTTGTATATCAAAGTGAATCCCTTGTTTTAAATTTTTTCATAAAAAATCTTTTGGCCCTCTCTTGTATATTGAATCTTATTTCTAGTCTTAAGATAGCTGTAAACTTTTTTTTTCCTTTGTAAAAAAATATTTCAACATTGTAACCTCCTAGTTTTAAGATATCTGATATCTGCTTGATTTGAGGAATGGCTTTCATCAGGTTAATGTAGCGCCTGAATCAATTCCGTACACGTCTTTTGTCACACCTAATGGTCAGTTTGAATATGTTAAAATGCCATTTGGACTTCGAAATGCACCTGCCGTGTTCCAGCGATTCATAAATATGGTCCTTTCGCCTTTTCTTAAGGAAGGTACGGTCGTAGTTTACATGGATGATGTGACTCTGGCTACTGATACCATTGAGGAACATCTTGTATTGTTACGTCGGGTGCTGCACTGTATGGCAGAATACAGATTGGAAATCAAATTTAAGAAATGTTCATTTTGTTATACGCAAGTGGAGCTGCTGGGATTTTCGATAAATGATAAGGGAGTTCGACCGAACAATTTACACATTGAGGCTATAAAAAGTATGCCTTTTCCCTCAGATGCCAAAGAGGTTAGTAAATGTCTTGGATTGTTTTCCTATTTCTGCCGGTTTATTCAATCGTTCAGTACTATTTCTCAACCACTACGTGCATTGATTAAACCTAATACTAAGTTCGAGTTTGATGACCATTGTAAACAGGCTTTCATAAATCTCCGGGACAAGTTGGTGTCTTCCCCAATTCTTGCTCTTTACAACCCTGATAAAGAAACCGAACTACACTGCGATGCCAGTTCCGAAGGCTTCGGAGCTATTTTGCTTCAGAGACAGGATGATGGAAAATTTCATCCGATCGCGTATTTTTCACGGCGAACTACATCGGCTGAGTCTAGGTATCATAGTTTTGAGCTTGTAAACTATGGCCATCATTTATTCACTACGAAAATTTCGCATATATTTGGAGGGCATCCCATTCCGAATTATTACTGATTGTAATTCACTGGCTATGACTCTCAATAGGAAAAGCATCAACCATAGGATAGCTCGTTGGGCCCTAGAACTAGAGAACTATCATTATACAATTCAGCATCGCAGTAGTAAGTTGATGAATCATGTTGACACTTTAAGTCGATATCATCCTCCCGCGTCTTTCCAAACCTTTAGTAATTCGGACCAGTTAGTTTCTGCCGTAAGCCCCGACGACATTGTTTTCCAACTGCAAGTTACCCAAAATAGAGATGAAAACATTATAAAAATCAGAGAAGAGTTGAGTAAAGGTCCAGTAAATCATTTTTGTCTGGAAGATGGGTTAGTTTATCGATTATCTGATGGTGACAAATTGTTGCTATATGTCCCTAAAGAAATGGAGACGAACGTGATAAGGCAAGCCCACGAGAAAATTTGTCACTTAGGAACAACAAAATGTATCGATTACATAAAGCTGCACTACTGGTTTCCAAACATGCAAGCAAAAGTTGAAAAGTTTGTGAAAAATTGTATCCGTTGTATCATGTATTCCGCTCCAACGAATAGTTGTGCTCGTAAACTTTATAACATCCCGAAAAATCCGGTCCCGTTTGACACTGTCCATGTTGACCACTTTGGGCCCCTTCCATCCATAATCTCGAAAAGAAAATACGTGTTTGCAATTGTGGATGCGTTCACAAAACACGTTAAGTTGTATGCGGTAAATTCTACAAGTACGAAGGAGGTCTGCGCTTGTCTTGATAAATATTTTGAATACTACAGTCGTCCTCGACGAATTATCAGTGATCGTGGAACTTGTTTTACATCTATGGAGTTTAGCTCTTATCTTTTAGATAACAATGTTGATCATGTAAAAGTAGCTACTGCTTCCGCCCAAGCTAACGGACAAGTCGAACGCGTTAATAGAGTTTTGAAAGCGATGCTTGCATAAGTTTCAGAACCCATTCAGCATTCTGACCACACATCAATCCCCTTGCACGTTATTATTTGGTATAAATCAACGCAGCCGCGTTGTGGATATACTTACGGAATTTTTGGAAGATAAAACAACTCTTGAGGCTACACGAAATCTTTCGTCAGTGCGAGATATTGCTGCACAGAATATCCAAAACTCCCAAACCAAGAACCAGGTCGCCTTTGAAAAGAAACATAAACTTCCTGTAGTGTACTCCGAAGGGGAATTCGTCGTTATTCGGAATGTTGACAATACAGTTGGAACTAACAAAAAATTCATTCCTAAATTCAAGGGACCATATCAAATCCACAAGGTACTCCCAAACGACCGATATGTTATAAGAGATATCGAAAATGGTCAAATTTCACAACTACCCTATGATGGCGTAATAGAGGCTGCCCGGTTGAAGCGGTGGGCCGATTGGCGTGACGTAATGGAAGAGAATTAGAAGATGCACATTTTCGTCAATAAGAGGTATGAAGAGCAATGCAACACTTTCAGATAGCTCAGATGTATTTTTATGTTACTAATCCCGAGTAGATCGCGGGTATTCGATCTTTGCTAACACTTAGGGTAAGTTGAGTAACCACTGTACTAGGAAGAGAAATATTAAAATGATTCTGCTGTGTCTGTGAGTATGATCGAGACGATCAATAGTCAGGATTGGCTGAGTTGTAGTATCTTATCGGAATAAGTATATTGGCTGCACTGTTCGAACGCAAATTCCTCCCGACAAAATCTAATACGCGTTCATGATGTTCCTGTTTCTACCGCTGAGCTCTGTATGTGTGTGTGAGTGAATGTGAAGAATGAGTGGAATGCAGAAGAAAATGTTCAGCACTTGTAAAACAACCGTCGTGTGAGTCGGACGAAATAAAAGTATTCGTCGAAGAAAAAAACGTGTTTTAATCCGAACCATACTATAACAAATCAGTATTTTATAAGTTTAGAGAAAAAATCATTTCAAATTAAACCGATTCAGTCAACTATTCTGGTTTAATAAGCGATCTACGAAAAAAGTTTCGAGTGATCAAAGTCACCCCGGTTTACGGTACCCATAATTTCAAAGATTTATTGTGAATACTTTTAAATGAACAGCGACATATTGCTTTGTTTAAAAATATTAAGAACAAATATTAGACGATAGTTAAAATAAAAAATTCCAAGCGAGTTTTTATTTGTCTTTAGATTCGGATGATATAAATATTTTTTTAACGCTTACTTTTTTAGAAACTATTTTATTGTGGAACTAGTTCACAACTATTTCGAACTATTCCAAGCATCAATTTGCAACATTTTTTTACATTCTCCATTGTGTTAAAATGGATTGAATTCTGTGTTAATTGAAAAAAACCACCGGTTTTGAGTTTGAAAATGTTTTCATATTCCTTTATTTGAAATGGACATGAATTATACGAATTTTGATTACTCGGAATAACTTATACAATTCAATGTGACGCTTTTTCAACAATGAGTATCTTTTTAGAATGAGTTTAAACAAGCATTTGAATGAAAATGTCTACGTCTACTCCGAAAAGTGATCATAAATACTTTTTCATTACAAAAAGTTGAAATCGATACAATATTTTAGTCACATGATGTAAACATATTGGAGCACGAAGCGGTCTAGTGCACATTTGAACATTTTGAGATTTGTCTAAGTAACAAATTTTGAATCATGCGTTTCTGGGAACAAAATCAGGCAAAATTTTTGCTAAACCTTTATAAAAAATTAATCGACGCTTTCTAAAATGATAACTATGCTAATAATGCTAACTTATATTCATGAAGATTATTTAAAAGGTTGTAAAAAGTCGATGCCCTAATTCAATAATTACCGATTTTCTAAGATTGTTGATTTTGGCCTCTTAAGGTTCAAGTTACCTTTTTGCCTTTCTCATATAAAGAAAGGCTATGCAATCACTGTAAAAATCGACTTTTTAACCGAGGCCCGGAGGGCCGAGTGTCATAAACCATTCGATTCAGTTCGTCGAGATCGGCAAATGTCTGTGTGTGTATGTATGTGTGTGTGTGTCATTTAAACTCACACAATTTTCTCTGAAATGGCTGAACCGATTTTCGCAAACTTAGTTTTATCTGAAAGGTATAACGCTCCCATAAGCTGCTATTGAATTTTTAGTTGATCGGACTTCCGGTTCCGGAGTTACGGGTTGAAGAGTGCAGTCACACAGCAAAGTCCCATATAAACTGGTACCATCATGATGTTCAAATGATGTAAAACATATTAAAATTGATGTAACATTACTCTAGTTTGCGGGTCTGGATCACTAATGATCAATCAAAGCAGCTTTGACCACATTGGCCACCTATGACGGTTCATGACGCCCCCGGGGAACCCGCCAAGTTCCTAAGCTAATATCACACCCATTCCCCAACGAATTCTCTACCGATTTTTACAGATTTGATTTCAAATGAAAGATATAATACCATTGACTGCTGCTGAATTTCATTCGGTTCTGACTCTTGCTTCCGGAGTTACAGGGGTATTAGTAAGCATACGCTGGAATTTCCCAAATAAATCGGTACAATCGTAATACCTCAGAGGCTAAAAACTATTGAAATGGTCACCAAATTACTTCTAATCGCAGATCTAGATCACTGATTGCCAATCAAACATTCTTTGAATATATTGTTCACTATCGACGATTCCGGAAGTCCGGAATTCCGGGTATATTCTATAATTAAAGTCACATCGGTTCTTCGGTGATGACTGAACCGATTTTCTCAAACCAAGTCTCAAATGGAAGGCAAAATATGCAGTTGAGTATTGCGTCGCCGCCTCCCCCTCCCTTGCCTTGCCCTTACACCTCCCTCCTTCATCACTCCCCTTCCCTTGGACCACCCTCACGCCCGCATTTCCTTCATCCACCCCGTATACCGAAATAAGATGAAGGATTTCTGACGCATCCTCCACTCCCACTCTACTAACCCCCCATTCCCTCCACTTTCAAACCCATTCCACCAACATTTCGAAATATAATCACATGAAGATAACATTGAACTCATGCTGATTAAGCTAATTAAATATTATTCGCTTGCCTTTCTCATATAAAAAAGTTATGCAATTGCTCCAAAAACCGACTTTCTAACCGAGGCCCGGAAGGCCGAGTCTCATATAACATTCGACTCAGTTCGCCGAGATCGCAAAATATCTGTGTGTATGTATGTGTGTATGTATGTGTGTATGTATGTATGTATGTATGTATGTATGTATGTATGTATGTATGTTTGTATGTATGTATGTATGTATGTATGTATGTATGTATGTATGTATGTATGTATGTATGTATGTATGTGTGTATATGTGCGGATTTGTTAAAAAAATGTCCACATCGGTTTCTCGGAGATGGCTGAATCGATTTTTACAAACTAAGACTCAAATGAAAGGTATAATATTCCCATAGGTTGCTATTGAATTTCATTTTCAACCGACATCTTGTTCCGGATTACGAGTTGAAGAGTATGGTTACAAAACAAAATTTGTTGATTTGTCCACATCGGTTTCTCGGAATTTTCTGAACCGATTTTGACAAACTTGATTTTAAATGAAAGGTCCATCAGCTGCTGTTGAATTTTTTGTGGATCCGAGTTCTGGTTCCTGAATTACATACATACGTATAACGCAGATACGTACGATCACGCAGCAAATCCCGATTCTAACGAATTCTGCGATGAATGTAAAAAGGTGAATTTTTTTCCAAAATGTAAACACAACTGTTGAATTTGTAGATCTAGGTCACCAACAGTCATTCAAAGTCTCTTTGGCCACACTGGCTACCATCGACGGATCCGGAAGCTTCCAAATTCAGAATAACGGTTATATTCGTTTCTCGAAAATAGCTAGACCGATTTGATCAACTTAGTCTCAAATGAAAGGTGTTGCGTCGTCGGAAACTGATATTAAATTCCATCTCCATCCGACTTCCGGCTCCGGAGTTACGGGTTGTGGAGTGCGATCACATAGAAAACTCCGATTCAAACCGATACCGCGATGAATGCAAAAAGGTGCTCTTATATATACTTACCAAGTGTAATAAGAATGAAAGACATTTCCATAATGTTATATTGTACGAACCAGCTATTAAATCGTAGTTTGTAGAAATGAGAAAGGCACAATTGCACCTCTAGGTGGATTAAAACAGGTTTTGCCTTTCTCATATAAAGAAAGGCTATGCAATCACTGTAAAAATCGACTTTTTAACCGAGGCCCGGAGGGCCGAGTATCATACACCATTCGATTCAGTTCGTCGAGATCGGCAAATGTCTGTGTGTGTATGTATGTGTGTGTGTGTATGTGTGTGTGTGTCATTTAAACTCACACAATTTTCACAGAGATGGCTGAACCGATTTTCGCAAACTTAGTTTCATCTGAAAGGTATAACGCTCCCATAAGCTGCTATTGAATTTTTAGTTGATCCGACTTCCGGTTCCGGAGTTACGGGTTGAAGAGTGCGGTCACACAGCAAATTTCCATATAAACTGGTACCACCATAATGTTCAAATGATGTAAAACATATTAAAATTGATGTAACATTACTCTAGTTTGCGGGTCTGGATCGCTAATGATCAATCAAAGCAGCTTTGACCACATTGGCCACCTATGACGGTTCATGACGCCCTCGGGGAACCCGCCAAGTTCCTAAGCTAATATCACACCCATTCCACAACGAATTCTCTACCGATTTTTACGAACTTAATTTCAAATGAAAGATACAGTAATGCCATTGACTGCTGCTGAATTTCATTCGGTTCTGACTCTTGCTTCCGGAGTTACAGGGGTGTTAGTAAGGATACACTGGAATTTCCCATATAAATCGATACAATCGTAATACCTCAGAGGCTAAAAACTATTGAAATGGTCACCAAATTACTTCTAATCGTAGATCTAGATCACTGATTGCCAATCAAACATTCTTTGAATATACATATTGTTCACTATCGACGATTCCGGAAGTCCGGAATTCCGGGCATATTCCACAATTAAAGTCACATCGGTTCATCGGTGATGACTGAACCGATTTTCTCAAACCAAGTCTCAAATGGAAGGCAAAATATGCAGTTGAGTATTGCGTAGCCGCCCCTTCCCCCCCCCTCCCCACCTTGCCCTTACACCTCCCTCCTTCATCACTCCCCTCTTCTTGGATCACCCTCACGCCCAGATTTCCTTCATACACCCCGTATACCGAAATAAGATGAAGGATTTCTGACGCATCCTCCACACCCACTCTACTAAACCCCCATTCCCTACACGTTCAAACGCATTCCACCAACCTTTGCAAATTATAATCACATGAAGATAACATTGAACTCATGCTTATTAAGCTAATCAAATATTATTCTTTTGCCTTTTTTATATAGAAAGGTTATGCAATTGCTCCAAAAACCGACTTTCTAACCGAGGCCCGGAGGGCCGAGTCTCATATAACATTCGACTCAGTTCGCCGAGATCGCAAAATATCTGTGTGTATGTATGTGTGTATGTGTGTATGTATGTGTGTGTATGTGCGGATTTGTTAACAAAATGTCCACATCGGTTACTCGGAGATGGCTGAACCGATTTTTACAAACTAAGATTCAAATGAAAGGTATAATATTCCCATAGGTTGCTATTGAATTTCATTTTCAACCGACATCTTGTTCCGAATTACGAGTTGAAGAGTATGGTTACAAAACAAAATTTGTTGATTTTTCCAAATCGGTTTCTCGGAATTTTCTGAACCGATTTTGACAAACTTAATTTTAAATGAAAGGTTTGTATCAGCATCAGCTGCTGTTGAATTTTGTGTGGATCCGAGTTCTGGTTCCTGAATTACAGGGTGATACGTACGATCACGCAGCAAATCCCGATTCTAACGAATTCTGCGATGAATGCAAAAAGGTGATTTTTTTTCCAAAATGTAAACACAACTGTTGAATTTGTAGATCTAGGTCCCCAACAGTCATTCAAAGTCTCTTTGGCCACACTGGCCACCATCGACGGATCCGGAAGCATCCAAAGTCAGAATAACGGTTATATTGGTTTCTCGAAAATGGCTAGATTTGCTCAACTTAGTCTCAAATGAAAGGTGTTGCGTCCCCAGAAACTGATATTAAATTCCATCTCCATCCGACTTCCAGCACCGGAGCTACGGGTTGTGGAGGTCGATCACATAGAAAACTCCGATTCAAACCGATACCGCGATGAATGCAAAAAGGTGCTCTTATATATACTTACCAAGTGTAATAAGAATGAAAGACATTTCCATAAAGTTATATTGTACGAACCAGCTATTAAATCATAGTTTGGAGAAATGAGAAAGGCACAATTGCACCTCTAGGTGAATTAAAACAGGTTTTTTCAATTTAATATTAATGTGGCTGTTTTTTCTTTTACAAAGTTTTAGAACTCAAATAATGATTTCTATTCTTGTATATAGTTGTCATGTCGTGTATAATAAAGATGTAATATATACATTTGGAAGCTTATAATGAATATAAACAACGCAAAAATTCTCGTGTTCATGTTTGAGAAAGGCACAATTGCACCGCTAGGTGGATTAAAACAGGTTTTTGAGCATGTGTTAGATTTGAACGCTGGGTAGTATGGGTAGGAAAAATTGTGTTCAGCTTTGCCACCAGATTATCCATTTAAACCTCGTCAAAACTCTAAAAGAAGAATATCAGCCGATTTATTAGATCACAAGGATTCAAATCATACAAAATATGTGCTGGAAAAACTATCGGTTTCGCTAAATGGTGCTTTTGAAAAAGTGGCTGTGATTTTTTGTCACACTACCACACCATACTGGGGTACGCAACACAACTGCTAAGCCGATGGTTTTTCCAGTAGGTATTTTGCATGAATTGAATCGTGATGATCTAATAAATCGACTGATATTCTTCTTTTAGAGTTTTGAAAAGGTTTAAATGGATAATCTGGTGGCAAAGCTGAACAAAATTTTTCTTACGCACACTACCAAGCCTTGAGGTAACTTAAGCCGTAAATTCGTACAAATGTAGGCGACTCCCGTACATCGGTTTTTGGGTTTGATTCTCATGAATAATGTACAGCAAAACCAATCCATGTCGAATGCAAGAAACAAGAATACGCATTTTAGAATAATAGAGAATATTAATGGGTAACCTTTAAACTTTAGATGGTCGATGTGGAAGGTGTTACCCTAAGAAATTATAATCTAGAAATATTGGAATTATACAAATTATATATTCACTACCGTCGCTTATTGAAACACTTTAAATAAATCTTTGATCTCCCGAGTATATTATATTCCATCTAAAAATCGAAAAAAATATATTAAGTTGCAGACCAAAACAGCCCAAAAGACGTGAGATTTCGTTTTCGGTCGAAATTAAAGAACTTACCTAGATTGCTCCAGGTTGTCATTTTCGATCAACTCTTTCTCATCGAAATTTTCATCCGTTTTCGAACAGATTTTCCGAATTCACATTTGCTTCATTTTCCATATGCTCTTGCTGCGCTTCTCTCATTAATCGACTGGCCTTAACAAAGTTTGAACCATTGTCGGTTGTTAATGAATACACTTGGTCAATATTTATTTCAAAGTTGTCCAGTACCTTCAAAATTTCACCGTAAACATTTTCCGCCGTTTTTCTGCCGAACCGCTCGACCATAGCCAGCGTTCGCACCACCACTTTTCAAATTTATAATTGTTAGTTAACACCAAGAACACATCTGCCTTTTCTAGAAGCAATATCGGCCTTTATGCACACCATTTTGCCCCGCTTCTCTTGTATGATGCTTGTTACCAGCTTCTTTTCGACAACCGCCAAATAACGCTGGATGTTATGCCGATTAATGTGATGGATACGTAATGCGTCTTCTATTGGATGTAAAATTTTGTTCACACATTTTTTTGAAAAAAAAAAGTTCATTGGCAGTCCTTCTCCTACCAACTGCACCATCGAAGTAATGAACAAATTTTTGTCCATGTGGATGGTAATTTTAGCGGGTTTTAATAACTTCACTTCCTACTTCTCTACATCCATCTTGCTGGATTAATCCGTATTCTTCGGCCTTTTCCTTATGCTTTTGCATTATATGCCGTGATCAATTATATTTAGTTGAACATTTCAAAGGCTTCGCGTTTACATCACATAAATTACAATATGCAACATTACCAAATTTTCCACTTCCGCTATCAATCAGTTTTCTCGAAAAAAGGTTCTCGGGTTCACTTTCTGCTTTTTTCTTCGCCATTTTCACCAAACTTTTACACCAGACAGAACGCACGTGTTTACTCGATGGCTGCTGATTACTCGATGAGATCAGTTCGCATTGGAAACTGAAAAGAGCGCAGCTAACTGTGCGCAGAGAAATGCACACAGACATGAGCAGCGTTGCCAACATTTTAAAAAAAAAAACTGGAACATTTCTTGAAAAAAACTGGATGCTCAAAAAAACCTACTTTACCCTTGTAATGTTAAATCCAACGATTCAATGAAAGTAGTTTTAAGTAAACACGTATGTTCCATACCTTTTACTGAAAATTAGAGTCGGTTTTTTTTGATATTGCTGTCCAAATAAAAAAAAAATATTAAAGCATTCGAATATGATTGTATAATTACAGTCGAATTTTACTACTTTGAAGGATTCAATCTACACATCCTCAAAATCCTAAATTTAAGACTATTTGCTAAACTTGAGGATATGCTTAAACCTTTCTTACGACACCACTATAGCAATTAGCCAAGAATTCAACAAATGTTCATCAAAATATTTGACACAATCTACTAGCAGTTATGTTTGACTAAAATTCATTTGAAATCAAATCAAAATGAACATTCCCGAACCGTTTTACTCATGGTATAAAAAGAGTTCATGTTATGATGGATTAAAATGTTTTTTTCTGGGGCACTCGGCATCATCTCATCGCTTGCTTGAAAATTCTATGAATCAAGTTACAATTTGTGAGAAAAAAACTAAATAAATGAATATTTATTAAAAGAAACTGGAAAAACTGGCTCAAATTTAAAAAAAAGAACTACAAGGGGCAGCCCTATGGGGTTGCACGAGCTGTAGACGTAGGACTATACTACTTAATGTAAAATATTTATTTTCTTAGTACATTTATAGTAATAATAAATCAAACATATTTCTTACGTTTGGTTTAATCACAACCAATCAACATCGAATATTACATATTGAACCAAACCTTGGTTTCAGGTCATTTCATTTGTAGTAGGTGATCGAATCCGATTAAACTTATTTAAGAAGATCTGAAGAAAGAAGACAGAAAACTGTGACCGAACTAATATCTGGAAGTAAATCTTTATAGAATAAGATTAGCTTGTAAAAACTTTTCGATTGTGTGTGGTAAAAAATCCGGACCAGTGAAGAAAAATCAAATATTAGACAATATAATCACATTTCATGTATAGACCAAGCATTCTAGTTATATTTTGCCATTATTATAACTTTCCTAAAGTACGCATACAAATATAGCGAATGCAGTGGTCTTAATCATATATCGAAACTATAAATATACAAGAAGCGAAAACAATTTTATATATGCACAAGATGCGTTTTTGCAACGGTTTTTCAAGTGGCAGTGTATTCATTCATAAATAGGCTTTGTAGTATGTACCAAAAACAGGAGATTTATGTCCTTTTTGTGAGGTAATTGTTGTGTAATATCACCGGCTGCTGTCCGGCCGTACAGGTTCCTAGTGAACTCACTTCCCGGACGCGGAACAAGTAGCGAAATCAGCGCGAAAAGAACTGGGTTTCGGACGGTTTCAAAAACGCACTTTACTCGTCGAATTCTCAGTAATAAGTGAAGTATAATTCTCGTTTTCGTTTTGTTTCCCACCTTCGTTACATGTTGGATGTAGCGTGTGTGAGTGTGCGTGTGTTTCATTTTCAGCTGTCATGCTTAAGCGGAGGTAAGGTAAGTGTATTCTAGGTGAGTATATTTTACATTGGTTTTGTTTATTTATATTTTAGGTTTTGTTTCAGGTAAGTTGAGTTGGTTTCATCAAGGTAAGTAGGCAGTAGGTATCAAGTTCCGCAACATCCCGGCCTCCGTTGAAGCGTAGCATTCAACCGAAAGCATGCTAAGGTAGTTCTTCGATGTTCGGCTGCGCGGAATCAACGTGGTTTTCGCTCTGCGGTTCCTCAATGGGCAGCAAGCAAACCTGTGCGGTAGCTCTACGACGAATGCCAGCTTGCGTACGCACGTCTACAACCCGCACGATTCCATCCTTGTTCGGATAGACGGCGACAATGCGCCCGAGAGGCCATTGTTGGGGAGGAGTGTTGTCCTTTTTCAGAATAATCATCGAACCAATTTTGAACTCGGTAGGAGATTTCCGCATCTTGGCTGGCCGTTGGTGCAAAAGGCTGATGTACTCTTTTGACCAGCGTTTCCAAAGATCGTTGATGGATCGCTGAGTCGCCTGGAAGTGGGAAAGGCGATTAATGGAAATATTAGAAAGATCTGGTTCGGAGAGGCAAAAGACAGATAAGACAGATTCGCCCAGAATAAAGTGAGCTGGAGTGAGCACGGATAGATCTTCTGGAATATTGGATAGCGGTGTTAAGGGTCGAGAGTTCAAGATGCCCTTGGCCTGAGCGACGGCTGTGCGTAGATCGTCCAAGTGATACGGTGAAAACCCCATGATGCGGTAAAGATGGTGCTTGAACGCCTTCACTGCCGCCTCCCATAGCCCGCCGAAGTGCGGTGCTCGCAGGAGAATAAACTGGAATTCAATGCCTTTCTCCAAGCACTCGTTCGCAAAATGACTGGATTTCAGCTGTTCGATGAATTGTTGTCGCATCTCCTTAACTTCGCGAAACGCGCCGACAAACGAGGTGCTGTTATCGCAGTGTATTACGCGAACGCGACCGATTCGACTGACGAAGCGTCTAAGCGGCTGCTGACAACCCGGCGACGATGTCTAGCATCACGGCTTTTACGGCGAAACAAACGTACACTGCGACCCAGACATTTACCGAAGCGCCCCTTCCCGCGAGTTGTCGAACGAGAAACGGCCCACAGTAATCCAGCCCCGTATGTTCGAATACTTTCGCTGGGGTAATGCGTGTAGCAGGCAATGGTGCCATGTACTGCTCACTTACTTTTGGACGACAACGGAAACACGTCACGCAATGGTGGACTGTCCTTCGAGCAAGGTTCCTGCCATGAACTGGCAAGGTCCGGCATGAAGTGTTTGATGATGGATCGATCTTGCAATCAATTTTGAGAGATGATGATCAGCCGGTAAGACCTTCGGAAAGCGACTATCGTAGGATCCTGGTAGCTCCGAAAGACTTCCATGGATGCGAAGTAGACCAATTGAATCAAACATCAAATCGAGGTTCTTGATGGGCGACTTAAATTGAGCATCACTTAGTGAACGTTTGCCTCCATCTTGACAACGCAAGTATTGCAGCTACACGTTGAAGGCAGTTTGTTGCGAAAGGCTGATGAGCGATTTTAGAGCATTATCGTATTCGTGTAGCGTTATCTTTCCTGAATTATGATCTTGTTTGGCAGCTCTACAGTTAGATGCGAATCGCTTGCAGTAAGCTGTAATCCTCAGCAGAGGAGCAAGTTCTGAATAAGCATGGATCAGTGAATCATCAGGAGAATGCACATGAAGGGCCACGGTTGACTTGCGTTCGGTCACTTGCTGCTCAATCATAGATGGTGACCAGGGATGCCAAGGGTACTGGTAAACTACATTTTTTCAGTATATTTACATTTGCACAACCCGTACAGCCCGCTACAGCGACGCATCACTACAGAACGGTAGCCAAACCGAGTACATTTTCCCGTAGAGCAGTAGAATACATTTTTGTTTTGCTGCTGTACTTCGACTGCTCGGTGAGAGTGTGGCATAGTAAAGTTTGTTCTCTCGCTTTGTACACTTTTCTCTGTGTAGTCAAAGGAAAAGGCCCGCACACGAAAGCGATGATGTCGGTCGTGGCGTAAACGAACCGGATTTATTGCCGCCGTTTGTGATTGAAAATATTGAATAGATTAAAAATATTATAAAGTGTAAAATAAGGAAAGAGAAACTGTACCGCTCGCGTCTGGTGGCTGTACTGGGGCAGTATTTCTTTGTCATGTTACTGCTTTGCTTACATACTGCCGTACAGCGCTGGGCGTCCTGCAATAGCGAACGACAGCAGCGTCAAAAGAGAAAAGAGAATGTAGGCAAAAAAATTACAGCCGCAGAAAAGGTAGGCATTTTGCATCCTTGATGGTGACAATGCGAAATTTGAATCTGGCCAATCTTCCGCTGAAAGTAACAGGCAAGGTGGTCCACTCCACCAAAGAATATCCTGCAGTAGCTGCTGGGGTTCTGCTCCTCTTGATATTCGATCTGCTGGATTGTCTGTGGTAGGGATGTGACGCCACTGGAAGTTCTTAGTAAGCCGTTGAATTTCTGCGATGCGGTTTGACACGAATACCTTCCATGTAGAAGGTTATCCGGTGAAGGACAATGGTGGAATCTATCCAAAACGTCACCTTTCCAGTAAATTTAGTCGAATTGAGAACACTATCAGCTAATTGGCTACCCAGGACAGCAGCACACTTAATCATATATCGAAACTATAAATATACAAGAAGCGAAAACAATTTTATATATGCACAAGATGCGTTTTTGCAACGGTTTTTCAAGTTGCAGTGTATTCATTCATAAATAGGCTTTGTAGTATGTACCAAAAAACAGGAGATTTATGTCCTTTTTGTGAGGTAATTGTTGTGTAATATCACCGGCTGCTGTCCGGCCGTACAGGTTCCTAGTGAACTCACTTCCCGGACGCGGAACAAGTAGCGAAATCAGCGCGAAAAGAACTGGGTTTCGGACGGTTTCAAAAACGCACTTTACTCGTCGAATTCTCAGTAATAAGTGAAGTAT
This sequence comes from Topomyia yanbarensis, assembly GCF_030247195.1. NCBI lineage: Eukaryota > Metazoa > Arthropoda > Insecta > Diptera > Culicidae > Topomyia > Topomyia yanbarensis. Next base: position 118,990,206 of record NC_080670.1, read on the forward strand.
AATTCTCGTTTTCGTTTTGTTTCCCACCTTCGTTACATGTTGGATGTAGCGTGTGTGAGTGTGCGTGTGTTTCATTTTCAGCTGTCATGCTTAAGCGGAGGTAAGGTAAGTGTATTCTAGGTGAGTATATTTTACATTGGTTTTGTTTATTTATATTTTAGGTTTTGTTTCAGGTAAGTTGAGTTGGTTTCATCAAGGTAAGTAGGCAGTAGGTATCAAGTTCCGCAACATCCCGGCCTCCGTTGAAGCGTAGCATTCAACCGAAAGCATGCTAAGGTAGTTCTTCGATGTTCGGCTGCGCGGAATCAACGTGGTTTTCGCTCTGCGGTTCCTCAATGGGCAGCAAGCAAACCTGTGTGGTAGCTCTACGACGAATGCCAGCTTGCGTACGCACGTCTACAACCCGCACGATTCCATCCTTGTTCGGATAGACGGCGACAATGCGCCCGAGAGGCCATTGTTGGGGAGGAGTGTTGTCCTTTTTCAGAATAATCATCGAACCAATTTTGAACTCGGTAGGAGATTTCCGCATCTTGGCTGGCCGTTGGTGCAAAAGGCTGATGTACTCTTTTGACCAGCGTTTCCAAAGATCGTTGATGGATCGCTGAGTCGCCTGGAAGTGGGAAAGGCGATTAATGGAAATATTAGAAAGATCTGGTTCGGAGAGGCAAAAGACAGATAAGACAGATTCGCCCAGAATAAAGTGAGCTGGAGTGAGCACGGATAGATCTTCTGGAATATTGGATAGCGGTGTTAAGGGTCGAGAGTTCAAGATGCCCTTGGCCTGAGCGACGGCTGTGCGTAGATCGTCCAAGTGATACGGTGAAAACCCCATGATGCGGTAAATATGGTGCTTGAACGCCTTCACTGCCGCCTCCCATAGCCCGCCGAAGTGCGGTGCTCGCAGGAGAATAAACTGGAATTCAATGCCTTTCTCCAAGCACTCGTTCGCAAAATGACTGGATTTCAGCTGTTTGATGAATTGTTGTCGCATCTCCTTAACTTCGCGAAACGCGCCGACAAACGAGGTGCTGTTATCGCAGTGTATTACGCGAACGCGACCGATTCGACTGACGAAGCGTCTAAGCGGCTGCTGACAACCCGGCGACGATGTCTAGCATCACGGCTTTTACGGCGAAACAAACGTACACTGCGACCCAGACATTTACCGAAGCGCCCCTTCCCGCGAGTTGTCGAACGAGAAACGGCCCACAGTAATCCAGCCCCGTATGTTCGAATACTTTCGCTGGGGTAATGCGTGTAGCAGGCAATGGTGCCATGTACTGCTCACTTACTTTTGGACGACAACGGAAACACGTCACGCAATGGTGGACTGTCCTTCGAGCAAGGTTCCTGCCATGAACTGGCAAGGTCCGGCATGAAGTGTTTGATGATGGATCGATCTTGCAATCAATTTTGAGAGATGATGATCAGCCGGTAAGACCTTCGGAAAGCGACTATCGTAGGATCCTGGTAGCTCCGAAAGACTTCCATGGATGCGAAGTAGACCAATTGAATCAAACATCAAATCGAGGTTCTTGATGGGCGACTTAAATTGAGCATCACTTAGTGAACGTTTGCCTCCATCTTGACAACGCAAGTATTGCAGCTACACGTTGAAGGCAGTTTGTTGCGAAAGGCTGATGAGCGATTTTAGAGCATTATCGTATTCGTGTAGCGTTATCTTTCCTGAATTATGATCTTGTTTGGCAGCTCTACAGTTAGATGCGAATCGCTTGCAGTAAGCTGTAATCCTCAGCAGAGGAGCAAGTTCTGAATAAGCATGGATCAGTGAATCATCAGGAGAATGCACATGAAGGGCCACGGTTGACTTGCGTTCGGTCACTTGCTGCTCAATCATAGATGGTGACCAGGGATGCCAAGGGTACTGGTAAACTACATTTTTTCAGTATATTTACATTTGCACAAGCCGTACAGCCCGCTACAGCGACGCATCACTACAGAACGGTAGCCAAACCGAGTACATTTTCCCGTAGAGCAGTAGAATACATTTTTGTTTTGTTGCTGTACTTCGACTGCTCGGTGAGAGTGTGGCATAGTAAAGTTTGTTCTCTCGCTTTGTACACTTTTCTCTGTGTAGTCAAAGGAAAAGGCCCGCACACGAAAGCGATGATGCCGGTCGTGGCGTAAACGAACCGGATTTATTGCCGCCGTTTGTGATTGAAAATATTGAATAGATTAAAAATATTATAAAGTGTAAAATAAGGAAAGAGAAACTGTACCGCTCGCGTCTGGTGGCTGTACTGGGGCAGTATTTCTTTGTCATGTTACTGCTTTGCTTACATACTGCGGTACAGCGCTGGGCGTCCTGCAATAGCGAACGACAGCAGCGTCAAAAGAGAAAAGAGAATGTAGGCAAAAAAATTACAGCCGCAGAAAAGGTAGGCATTTTGCATCCTTGATGGTGACAATGCGAAATTTGAATCTGGCCAATCTTCCGCTGAAAGTAACAGGCAAGGTGGTCCACTCCACCAAAGAATATCCTGCAGTAGCTGCTGGGGTTCTGCTCCTCTTGATATTCGATCTGCTGGATTGTCTGTGGTAGGGATGTGACGCCACTGGAAGTTCTTAGTAAGCCGTTGAATTTCTGCGATGCGGTTTGACACGAATACCTTCCATGTAGAAGGTTATCCGGTGAAGGACAATGGTGGAATCTATCCAAAACGTCATCTTTCCAGTAAATTTAGTCGAATTGAGAACACTATCAGCTAATTGGCTTCCCAGGACAGCAGCACACAGTTCGAAACGTGGAATGCTGAGCCCACCTGCTGGAGCTACACGAGACTTGGCGATAAGAAGGTGGCTTGCTTTTGTACTACCGACAGTTGAAATGACGTAAATGCAGCACCCGTATCCCTTCTCAGAAACATCCGTGAAGCAATGAAGATCGTAGCAATCAGAAGAAGAGCCTAGAACCCATCTAGGCACACGAAGATGTTTTATGACTCCAATGGATGCTCGGAAGGTCAGCCACCAGGATTGTAACTTATTCAGAAGCTTATCGTTCCATTCAGATTCTCCTGCCACAGCTGCTAAACGAACATTTTAGCACTGACGACTACTGGTCCGACGAGGCCCAAAGGATCGAATAGTTTAGACATCTCAGAGAGCGATGCGTTTAGTCACTTTGTCAAGTTTTGGTAACTGAGGAACCTTGAAACCGAACGTATCATCCGATGGAAACCATAAAAGAGCCAAAGTTTTAATTGAAGGTGATTGGTAAAGCTCTAGTAATGTCAATATTTCACGGTCCCTTACCGGAATGTGTTCTAAAATGGCCGGGTGGTTGGCACTCCACTTCCTGAGTGGGAATCCCGCTCTGCTGAGTAAACTGGTGAACTGTTTACTTGTTTCCACTATGGCTTCCAAGCTGTCGGATCCAGTCAGCAGATCGTCTACATAGAAGCCTTCCTTCACGATCGGCGCTGCTAGTGGAACATCCTTGACGTCGTCTTCTGCAAGCTGGTTCAGAGTCCTTGTCGCGAGATAAGGCGCACATGAGGTACCGTAAGTAACAGTGTTCAAACGGCACTGTCTAATAGGATCGGCTTCATGCTGGCGCCAAAGTATTTGTTGTAGTGGTCGATCGTCGGGATGTACTAAGATTTGTCGGTACATTTTTTCTATGTCCGCTGTCATGACGTATCTGTGGAGGCGAAAGTTGAGAACGATGGCCAAGAGAGTAGGTTGTACCGTTGGACCTGCAAGCAGCAGGTCGTTCAATGAAAGATGATTGCTACTCTTGCATGATCCATCGAACACGACTCTTGTTTTTGTGGTTGATGAATCGGGACGAAAGATTACGTGGTGGGGCAAGAAAAACTGGGGCAACGCGACGCGAGTCTGCACCTCCTCCATGTGACAGCTGCTGATATTCTTCCATGAACTGGACGTAGCTGGAGCGAAGAGATGCGTCGGCACGGAAGCGTTTTTCCACAGCGTTGAGTCTTCGAGCGGCCGTGGACCACGTTTCGCCAATTAGAGGCAACATTTCTTGGCGAACAGGAAGCCGTACTACATAGCGTCCCTCAGCATTCCGGCTATGCGTCCGTGCAAAATGGGTTTCACACTGCTGTTCCAAGGCACTGTAAACCTTACCTTGATCGAAGCTCTCCACTTCCCAGAATTTCTTAACTTGAGCGTCTAGACTTTCGACAGTAGAAACTAGACACGTAACAGATGTAGGTGAACTGGTCGGTACTTTCCCAGGCTGGTCTTCTGTAGAACCGGAAGGTGTTCGTTAAAGCAGATTTGCTCCGCTTGCAGGATCATGGAGAACAGCTTAGCCCCAACGATGATGTCAATGCCATTGCAAACGTTGAATTGTGGGTCCGCCAATGGCAAGTGTTTGGGGACATTCCATGCACTGATGTCCAGACCAGACAGTCCAAACTGTGCTCATCCGATCCGAAACGAGATAATAATTGCACTGACACTGAATATCGCACATTCATAAAGGCTTGGCCGATGCCACTAACTGGCATGTTCACTTTACTGTGCCTCAATGCTAGGCGTTGACACAATGATTCAGAAACGAAATTTGATTGTGATCCACTGTCTAATAGAGCACGAGCGAGCTGGTATTGTCCGAGATTGTCCCGAACTTTGACAAGAGCAGTGAACAGCAATACAGTGGAATCACTTCTAGAGACAGGTGCAACTGTCTGGCAGATATTGGTGGAAGGTGAGACTGTAACGGACGGAGCGGGGAAGGGCGCGAGTACCGGCGGCGACGACAACGAAACCGAATGATCGACCGAAGTGACGACGGAGTCACTTAATAGCGCAACGGAAGGAGATTGCGACATTTTGTTTTCAAACTGTGGCTGCTGGAGCATCGAGACTGCTGCAGGTTGCCTGTGTGGTGGAGCTTCCGTAGCGAGCAATATGGGAGAAGGAGGAAGATGAAGCAGTGTATGATGCTTCTGTTGACAGTATTTGCAAGAACCGCTAGTACAATTTTTGGCCAGGTGGGTGTCTTTCAGGCAGTTAATACATAACCCGTTTCGTTTCACTAACTCAAAACGTTGGTGAGGAGTTCGTGATCGAAAATACTCGCATTGAAATAAGTAAAGACTTTGTTTGCACGCAGCATTCTTCGGATTGTGCTCCAAGGTAGAGTGGTTGGCCACCGAGCGTGGCTTGGGAGAAATAGCTGTTTGGGAGAGCTTGAGTGACTGAAGAGTTCTGAATGCTAGTGTATAAATTTCACTAGTTCTTCGTACGATGGACGTTTGGTTGTGTCCCGCTGATTTTCCCACAACTTCTGTGCGTTGGTGTCCATCCGGCTAAAAAGAAGCTCCACCAACACAGAATACCAATGCTGCGCCTTAGTTTCCAGTGAATCCAAAATTTGAACGTGTTTTTCTAACTCATCAGCAAGATCCGATAACTCACTTGCTGATTCATTCCGAAGAGATGTGGTGGAAAACAAGGCAGAAATATGTTGCTTTATGAGCAAATTTTTATCTTCGTAGCGATCGGAAATTATCTTCCAGGCAATAGCATAACTGGTGGATGCTATTGGAAGAGAGCAAATGATGCGAGCTGCGTCCCCTTTCAATGCTGCTCGAAGATAGTGCAGCTTTTGGATGTTTGAAAGCGAAACATTATCATGGATAATCGCTTTAAACAAATCGTGGAAACCAGCCCATTATTCAGGGTTCCCATCAAACTCAGAAAGTCTCAGCTCTAGGAGACGCATACCAGAAGGTACATTAGCAGTATCAATCACTGGGATGCTAGGAGAAACTGGTGGAGGGACGGGCAGTTTGCTAGTCAAAGAGCCTTTCAGGCGAAAATACAGTGTCTGCAACTCTGCGCGGGATTCTGAAAATATGGAATCACCGCACCACATCGAATCGAGCTCATCAATCAGTTTATCGAGCCGCTCAATGCGGAATGGAATTTCGGATGACGTCAAACGTTTCCTCGAAATCACGGATCAAATCAATGGATCCCACAATATAGGCACGCCTGGCGTGCAGATGTTTGAGCTGCTTTGCCTTTTTATTTCACGTAGCAGTCGCCATTTTGATTTGCATTCACCAAAAGTAAGAAAATTGCACCCATCTGGATTTTAGGTACTTAACCTCTTCGTTACGGCGTGGCCGTATTTCCAATTCGTTACGATGTCAGCGATGACCGTAGAGCAGCAGTGATGATCCGGGAGCAACCAAATCCTTCCTTTCGTTTTCAGCAACCAGCAACAGTAACAGCAGCAGTCCAACACACAGGGAATTCTAACCGCTGGTAGCAGCAACTTTCGCACAATCAATTTTCCGGTATTCACCTTATACGATGTTCGTTTTTGCACTCGCGACGGGTACGCCAAATGATTTTTATTTAACCCGACAGTACGGTACGGTACGGCGTCTGTGACCGACAAACAAAATGGAGTAATCGTTTTTGTTCTGTTCACCATCCACTTCATTCAGCGAAAACACGAGGTGTTAACAAAGTTAAATTTCACTTCTCCGGCTGATCCCGGGTTTCGGCACCATAAAATGTTGTGTAATATCACCGGCTGCTGTCCGGCCTTACAGGTTCGTAGTGAACTCACTTCCCGGACGCGAAACAAGTAGCGAAATCAGCGCGAAAAGAACTGGTTTTCGGACGGTTTCAAAAACGCACTTTACTCGTCGAATTCTCAGTGATAAGTGAAGCATAATTCTCGTTTTCGTTTCCTTTCCTACACTGAAAAAAATCCAAACGTTAAATCTATTTGCCTCAAACCGCTTAAAATTCATATGAAAAAGGAATGCTATTGTTATCACGCGCACACATACCTTCTATGTGTCAACTGTATAAACTATGTATGCACACACATAAGTTATATGTGCATATTGTTATAAAATGGGGTTTTATGTGCCTAATAGTTATGAAATGTGAATGTAAGATTAATATTTCTTGTAAATACACACATTAGGTTTATGTGCCAGCAAATAGTGTCTATATGCCTCCGTTAATTGCAAAAATCTATGTGTAAAATCAATAGGCATAACGTTTACTTTTTTTTGAGTGTACCTTCATTACATGTTGAATGTGAGCATGTGTGAGTGCGCGTGTGTTTCATTTTCAGCTGTCATGATTAAGCGGAGGCAAGGTAAGTGTATTCTAGGTGAGTATATTTTACATTGGTTTTATTTATTTATATTTTAGGTTTTGTTTCAGGTAAGTTGAGTTGGTTTCATCAAGGTAAGTATGTAGTAGGTATCAAGTTCCGCAACAGTAATTGCCTATATTACAGTTATGAATGTCATTTCAATTATTAAATAAAATTCATATTCAAATATCATTATATTGATAAGAAAAAAACGCATGAAATTAGCCCCGGGAGTGGGTGTAGTGTAGGGCATCGCATTTTTTTATTCTCAAAGGCCCCCCTCTCATATTGTGACAAATGTCAAAGTCAGCTCAGATGCTATATTTTACATCGTTTGGACAATTCTAGACTTCCGCCCACTTCGCTTGAAATTTTTGAAATTGGTACAGTAGGATTCCGTTTTTTTGAGGTTGTATACCACTTCCCAGAAAGCCAATCCCCAGAATTCCATCACCCAGAATGTACTGTTCCCCAGAAAGACATTGCCCAGAATGTACTATTCCCTAGAAAACCATTATCCAGAATGCTCCATTCCCCAGAAAATCATACCCCAGAATGTCCCATTCCCCAGAAAAGTTAATGTTCGTAATCATTTTTTGTGGTGGAGCCTAAGGTTTGCTCATTACCTAATTCAAGGAACTGATGCGGTGTGGAGCTGCTGAGGCCATGCCGCCGAATGTGACTGCCTCTCGCAAGCAAACCTGCTATCCACTCGTATAACCGGTTTACTCGATCACAGGGATTGGTTCCTTCTTTCAATCATGAGCAGTTTTTTGATTTTGTATGCCAAATAACTCTTGCACGCAAATTTGTCGTATTTTCGTCTGACCTGGTTATTCAAACATAGGTGTTAATTCCTTCTTTTGAACTTTCCTTGAATCTATATTAAAATCGAAATGAATGCTCATTTTGTCAAACGGTTTGGTGTTTTTAGAGCATTTCTCGACAAACATATGACAGCACAGTCCACAGCATTTAATGAAAAAGAAAACTTTACTCTTTTGTTTACTACCAACATCTATGGTTAGAAAGTAACGGTTTGTCCAGAATTTCCGCTAAAAAAGAATTTTGACAGTTGGCTTCAATGCCATAATCATATGTTTGCCGAGATTTATGTTTCTTTTGCATTGGAAATGTTTCGTACGCAAATGTACGATCTACCCGAAATACATATTTTCATACCTTATGCCAAATGGTACTTCTACCACTGACTAACAGACATAATACTCGACAACAATTCTTCGCCAATGTTAGCGGTATATGAATATAATTTTAGTTGGGACAGTGATAGCATTTACGATTATAATCCATATATGGCGCCACTGATATATGCGGGATAGACCACTAGTAAAAAAAAGTTCCTGGGTCTGAGGTTTAACTAATAATTTGTAAATGAGTAGTTAGAAGCGTGTATAATGTTTGGCGGATCGATATTTTTAAGGAATTAATCATAGTGTTATGTCTGTTTGTCTGTGCTTATGCTACACGACTGTTAGGTCAAATGACCAACTACCATATAATTTTTTTTTTTCATACGTTTATTTGACACGGCATTTGCAAAAGCTTTTTACGCCAGTTTCTTTTTTTACATAGCACGTTACAAAAATCTTTAAGACTAATTTTAACTATACTAGTAATTTGTCTAAAACTAACACTGAAATCACTTTATTGTTTGCTTTTTTCCTTACATTGTTGTATTTCATAATGATCTAGTATTTTCGGGTTTTTTTTTTTAAATTTATTTTTGACACTTTACCACATAAGTGGCATTCGTGTCGCTAGGAATAGCTTAGGGCTTAATATAGTTCTATTATATACTTATCTTAGCTTTACTTATAAATTTTAACACAGCTTTTTCTTTGTTCGGGTCGTTAGACAGGATTTCGATAATAGTTCCGCTTACGCCGCACTCTTTCCGTATCGAAGCGAATCCGCGACAGTTAACGAGTATATGGTGGACCGTGAGGATTTCTCCGCAATAGCAACAGTTTGGTGGTGGGCTCCGATCCATGAGGTGAGAATGCGTTGCACGTGTGTGACCTATACGTAGCCTGGTCAAAGTACGCTGTTCTGATGCACATTTTCGATCGATGTACTTATTTGCGAATGGTTTCACAAGTCTCAAGTGTCCTTGTGTTTGGTGCCATTCTATGTCCCAAGTGTCGGAAATTGTCTTTTTCACGTATCGTATGGCATCTTGAGAGGGCAGTGGAATATTCATTTGTATTTTCTTTCGACCTTCGTTGGCGAGTTTATCAGCTTTCTCGTTTCCCGCAATACCCGCGTGTGCTGGAATTCAGCTGAATGTTATGCTACGTCCCATAACTGCCCGTTCTATTTTCTGAATCCATGGACGCTCCGAGTGGCCGCCACGGATAGCCTCGAGACAGCTTGCCGAATCGGTGAGAATTAGTACTCTTTCGCTCTTCTTGACCTTGTTAACGGCTTCGCTGATTGCAAAGGCTTCTGCTGAAAAAAATGCTACATGGTCCCGGCAACGAGTAACTGCCCTCACTGCAGTACGCTGTTCTGATGCACATTTTCGATCGATGTACTTATTTGCGAATGGTTTCACAAGTCTCAAGTGTCCTTGTGTTTGGTGCCATTCTATGTCCCAAGTGTCGGAAATTGTCTTTTTCACGTATCGTATGGCATCTTGAGAGGGCAGTGGAATATTCATTTGTATTTTCTTTCGACCTTCGTTGGCGAGTTTATCAGCTTTCTCGTTTCCCGCAATGCCCGCGTGTGCTGGAATTCAGCTGAATGTTATGCTACGTCCCATAACTGCCCGTTCTATTTTCTGAATCCATGGATGCTCCGAGTGGCCGCCACGGATAGCCTCGAGACAGCTTGCCGAATCGGTGAGAATTAGTACTCTTTCGCTCTTCTTGACCTTGTTAACGGCTTCGCTGATTGCAAAGGCTTCTGCTGAAAAAATGCTACATGGTCCCGGCAACGAGTAACTGCCCTCACTGCAACTTTCTGCTACGCCCGCTCCAGTCTCCGATTCGTGCTTCGAGCCATCGGTATATATTTGTTTGTGGATAGGATAGTTGCTCTGTATGAACTCTTGAAATATAGGGATTACTACCTGTTTATGAGTACCTGCTTTAATGGTCTTTTTGAGTTCGTAGTCGACACGGGGTGCTGAAGCGTGCCATTCTCTGTCGATCAGTCTAAGTCGGCTGCAGACGTCTGGTGTGGATAATCCAGTTGTTTTGAGGAATAGCTCCTCTGCTCGTTTGGCCACAGGAAGTTTTTTAATGTTTGTGTCTTTTTCCATTAGACGTACCACGAGTTGCGAAAGCCGTTGGACCAGTACTCGTCGAAATGGTAGACGATCAGCTTCTGCCATTATTGAAGTAATCGGGCTTGTTCTAAAGGCTCCGGATGCCTGTCGTACAACCTCGTTGTAGGTAGCAGCTAAGGATCGTTCCATCCCCTCGATGTTGGAGCTGATTAGTCCGATTCCGAACAGCAGCTTTGAAGTAACAAGTGCTGAGCCTACGTTTAGAAGTGTTGCTCGACTGCTTCTCTTCAAACGATGCCCCAGGATTCGAAGAATGTTGATGCGGCTAGAACAGCTTTTCCGAATGCTAGCAAAATGTTGGAGAAAGTTCAGTCTTGAGTCCACTATAATTCCTAGGATTCTCATTTTCCTGACATATGGAATTGGTTTCCGATTCAGTTTGATAGCTCGTCCACGTTTTCGATGTTTTATGCTGCAAATGTGCATAAATTTAGATTTCTCCGGGGCAACGACAAAACCTACGCTTTCGGTCCATTTTGAGACTGATAGAACAGCTTTTCTTAGGATCTGGCGCACTTGACTGGAGTTGGTTCCTTTGGCGATCAACAACACATCGTCAGCGTATAGCAGGATCTGAACTTCGGCTGGTATTATCTCGAAGATGGGTTGCATGGCAACTAAAAACAAAGTTACTGATAGTGTGGATCCCTGAGGTACACCATTTTCGGCCACCTTGCGGCTGGATAATCCTCCATTTGCAGCCACACGAAAAGTTCTCTCGTTGAGGAAACTAGAAAGAATGTTCATCATACGACCGGAGATTTTCCATTTTTGAAGGGTTCGGAGGATGGCAGGGCGCCATGTCGTGTCATAGGCTTTAGCTATGTCTAGTGAAACAATTTCCACATGCTCATTGTCGTTTTTGTTCAGATATGATTCCAAGTATGCTAAATGGGAATCGACGCCTCTACCTGCTATGAATGCGTGTTGTCGATGGTCCAGCCGTCCTGTGGCCTGAAGTTCGGTTATTAATCGGCGGTTTACCATACGCTCGAATAGTTTTCCAAGACAACTGAGCAGAGTTATTGGACGGTAGCCGTCTGGTTTACTACGATCGCTATTTGGTTTGGGTATCGGAATTACTATACCCTCTTTCCACTGAACCGGAAAACTGCCACTTTCCCATATTTTATTGTGCAGATCCAGCAAAACTGTTTTTGCCGTAAAAGGTAGATGCTGTAGTAGCGGGTACCCAATGTTGTCGTTCCCGGTAGACGACCCGCCTCGGCGAGATAGGGCCCATGTTAGTTCGTCCATTGTGAAATCTGCGTTAAAGTGCTTAAATAGGTTCGGTCGTGTATTTTGGGTAAACTTGTTCTTGGATACCGTATTCTTTTTGCGAAACTTTTCAGTATAGTTAGTGTCAGCTGATTTACTTCTGTACTCGTTAGCAAATGCCTCGGCTATTTCCGGTCCATTGCTGGTCATGCCATTCGATAGATTCAAGGTAATCGTGTTACTTCGTTTGCCTCCTTGCAGTTGGTTGATGCGACTCCACACTTGCGTGGTGGGTGTACTAGGGTTGATACTTTGAACTAATTCTTCCCAGCTTTTCTTTTTTGCTTCTCGGATAACCTTGCGACACGCTGAGCGAGCTTCGTGGAAGCGTTGCAGAAAGCTCTCTTTCCTGGGGTCTCCATCCTCGATTCGGCGAAGTGCCCGTAACCATTTTCTTCGGGTTTTTACTGCTTGTTCTACTTCAGCAGACCACCATGCGACTGTTTTTAGACCAGGGTTACCACCGGTTCTGGGTATGCTTGCTTCAGCAGCCTCTATAATTCCATGTGTGAACTGCTCCACCGTAGAAGTTAGGTCTGGGCGAATTTTGCTACTAATTGTATCCTCGAATAGTTGCCAGTTTGCTCGATCGTAAATCCATCGCCTTCGTCGTCTAGGTTCATCCTGGCATCCTGGGAAGTCAATTAGGATCGGAAAATGATCGCTATCGGAGCAGTCCGGTACAATTTTCCAGATAAATCTATTGGCAATCGATGTTGAACAGATTGAAACGTCGAGTGCCTGTGTGCTTCCGGTGACAGGGTCGATTCTTGTATGGGATCCATTGTTCAATATTATCATGTCATGGTTAATCACAGTTTCTAGGATCTTGTTACCCCTTCGGCGTGCTTCGTTATTCGATGCAGTCGGTTTGCTACCCCATGCTGGGTGGTGGGCATTCATGTCACCCATCAGAAGGACCGGTTTTGGTAGTTCTTGTATCAGGTTATTTAGTTTTTTTGCAGAATTTTTCTCTCTAGGCGGTAGATAGATGGATACAACTGTCATCTTTACTGGTGCATGAATTCTGACTGCAACTGCTTGGATACTGGTTTGCAAGTCTAGCTTCCGTCCTTAACTGCCATCCCTGCACCTTGTCTTCCGTGAGTGGAGCACGGCCCGAGCAAAAGATGGTAGCCCATTCCGATGTAGTTTTCACTAAGTGAGTTTGCTTCAGCGTTCGTTTCCTGAAGGCTTACCACGATCGGCCTATATTTTACGAGTAAAATTTGTAGTTCATTACGATGAGATCGGAGTCCACTAATATTCCATTGAATACCAAAAGTCTCGGGCGGTAGATGGTCAGCGATTTCGGGTTCTAGGTCTGATAATTTCGGGGAGTTCATCAAGAGTTCTATGGCTTTTGTAGCTTGGCTTTCGTTGAGTGCTGGATCGTTTTCACGCTGAGCGGATGTAGTGTCTGTCGGTTCCAAGGGTAGTGGCTCGTGGTTTGGGGCACCTAGGGATTGACGATTTCTGTTGATACTCACCGCTCTGCAAGCTGAGCAGCACTTGATTACATTCCACGATGTGGAGGGAAGTGCTAGGCATTCTCTGTAGGCTCCGCTTCCAACAAGACATCTGGTTGTGGGCGGGACATTGCTTGTTTGACTCTTGGTTCCTAAGGGTGGTAGGGAAACGAGTAGGTACGGTTCTGATGGGATGTACTGATTGGTACTTGCCTGTAAGTAGCCGCGCTTCCCTGTGCCAGCAGCCGCCGAAAGCTCTTCGGATGAATCCGGTACTTTTTCGGTCAGGGCTGGCACAGGAATGTGGCGTTTTGGGTTGCTGGTGCACGATGTTGTTGCTGTGTGAATTTGCGAGGGTTCGATAACAAAAGGGTAATTATTACTCCTTGCAGGTTCCTTGTAGGTACAATCATGTGCACTTGTAGCTGGATTTGCCCAATCGTAAATTGAAAACGTGGTTGGGCTGCTGCGTTGTGCTGGGCTTCCTTTGTTCATCGTTGCACTGTTTCTTCCGGATTCATTGTAGCTAAAGGCCGCATTGGGGAAATCACTGTCAACGAGTTGAGGTAAGACGTCCCGGACAGATCCTTCACCCAACTGCGCTTCCTCTGGAGGAAGTGGGGTGGGTACTACACTTTCCCCAACCCCAAGCCGCTGGCTGAGGTTGTACATGTTATTGTTGACGTTTGTGTTTAGGTTGACGATATTGGTGGTGCTGGGGATGGGTATAGTTGCCTTACTAGAATTATTCATTAAAGTTGAGTCCATTAAGGGTTGAATCGAGTTGTGTTCGCTTTGTGTTTGAGGTTTCATCATCGGATATGTCTATTGAGATATTGGAAGTCTCACACATGGTGTCCATTCTTTCTATTTCGACATCGGTTGTCTTTGGTGTTTGGTTGTTCGGCTTGTGTTTAGTGTTTGCTGGGAGGATCGTTTGCCCGCTAAGGGATTCTGTCTCTACGGTTTTCGACTCAGTGTCGGTGCGAGGGCGTTTCGGGTTTGTAGTGGGGATGGTCTGATTAGTTGGTATTACCGGGGTAATAGGTGTTTTTGGTGTTGTAGCTGTTTGGTTTGTTGGTCTCTTGCTTGAAGAGCCTGCTAAATTTTCCTTGATGTAGGTTTTCATTTTGTTGACTAGTTGTTCGAGTTTGGCAATTTCCTGGGTTTTTTTGTTCATCTCTTCTAGCAGCTCGGTGATCCGATCATCCGTTGTCTTCCTGCTAGGATTAGCGTTAGTTGTATCAGTTTTGGTACCGAGTATCGGAGTGTTCTTTTGCGCGGTGACCTGGGCGTAGCTTCTACTGGACTCTTCCATTCGCTTTCTGGCCTCTGGGAATGACAGGTTATGTTCAACCTTGATTCGAATTATTTCCATTTCCTTTTGGAATTTGGGGCATTGACGATCGCTTGGTCGGTGGTCTTCTTTGCAATTGATACAGTAGGACTGGTTAGTGCATTGGTCTTCGGTGTGGATTCCCGAGCATTTACTACAGTGTGCTGGACCGGGACATCGTGTCCTGGGGTGCCCATACCGGAAACAGCTGTAGCATAACATCGGCGTAGGATAGTAGGGGCGAGTTGCTACGCGAGTAACTCCGATTTTCACGTACTCTGGGTAAGTCGTTTTGCCAAATGTCAATATAATAGTCGATGTGGTCACTAGTTGCTCGTTCATTCGTTTTTTAATGCGTCTAATATCTATTACTCCTTGGTTTTTTAGATTTTCCTTAATTTCCTCATCGTCCACTTCTAGCAAGTCAAAGGAAGAGATTACACAGCGGCACATATTGAGAATTGGGTGGTGCTTAATAATTACTTCGGTCCCATCCGCTAGCTGTGTCATGGAGAGCAGTTTTTTAACCTGTTCCGGTTTTCTAATCCTGAGGCTATAACGGGTTCCTTTTGCCTCACTCGACCCGCCTTCTATAGGTCCTACTGCGCATTCTATACTTTTGCCAACAATAAATGCATTTGGTAGTTTTGTGTTGTCTTTGCCTTCCATTTGTAGTATGGTCAGCTCGCCGAACTCATTTCGTGGATCCATAAACAGCGGTATGAGTCTTTTGGATGGTCCCGGTGGACCGCCCCCACTGGTGGGGGTCATGGCAGGTGGTATCGGATTGTTATCGTACTTTTGTTTCTAGACGCTTCACACTTGTTTCGAACAGCGGCTTATGGACAACGGTCACCCGTTGTCTACCTCAAAGAATTCGATACGGTTCGTCACTTCACGCGCACAGAGTCACTAGGTGGTTTCTCCGTGAACTTTATTACTTATGGAAGCGCTTGGTGCTTCAAATTTGAATTTGGTGTGGAAAAGCTACCTGAAAGTCTGATCGCCTGCGATTTCGAAAGTTGCTATTTTCGCACTTAGTTTTCGCGGGGCGGACCCGGCGCCGCCCCAGATGGTCACCTACACACACGTATCGGTATTCCCGGATGGCGTAGCACTAAACTGTTACTGAGATCCGGGTGGCGTAGTACTGGTTTTCTGATAAATCAGAGAGCACTGGGGTTGAGAAGTAACTGACTGATCGTTACAAGAGTTTCGATCCTTGAGCTTTATGACTTTATTTTTTTTCCATACGTTTATTTGACACGGCATTTGCAAAAGCTTTTTACGCCAGTTTCTTTTTTTACATAGCACGTTACAAAAATCCTTAAGACTAATTTTAACTATACTAGTAATTTGTCTAAAACTAACACTGAAATCACTTTATTGTTTGCTTTTTTCCTTACATTGTTGTATTTCATAATGATCTAGTATTTTCGGGTGTATTTATTTACTTTTTTTCTGTTATTGTCTAAATTTAAAAACTGAATATTCTAGGACACTTTAATTGGTGAATGATTAGCCTTGGATGAGAGTATGAGGAGATGAATTTATTTAAATTTTGACAGACGCTGTTTTTAGAAAATGATAGATAAGTTGCATGTATAGAGGATCGCGATACGCCAGGATGTCTCTAACAGGAACATGGATTGGTCTTCCTCGGACTTGTAAAGAATCTACTAATTGTGATCTGGCTTCACGATATTCAGTGCAGGACCAAACAACATGCTCAATGTCATGGTAACCCTCTCCACAAGCACAATGATTACCCTCAGCGAGCCCAATACGACGGAGATGCGCATCTAAAGTATAACGATTGGACATGAGCCTAGACATCACACGGATGAAGTCCCGACTTACATCCAATCCTTTGAACCATGCCTTCGTTGATACTTTAGGGATAATTGAGTGTAGCCATCGTCCCATATCTCCATTGTCCCAATATGTTTGCCAACTAGCAAGCGTCCTCTGTCGAGAAATTCATTGTAAGCGATGGGTCTTTCATATATTTCACCATCTAGTGCACCAATCTTGGCTAAATTATCAGCTTTTTCATTGCCCGCAATAAAGCAATGGGCGGGGAGCCACACTAGGGTAAATTTATAACATTTTCTTGATAGGTTACTCAGAGATTCTCGTATCTTCCCCAAAAAGAATGGATCGTGATTATCAATCCTCTTTGAGCGTAGAGCTGCAATTGTGCTGAGACTATCAGTGAGGATAAAGTAATGGTTCGGGGGTAAAGTATTAATTATTTGAAAACTATAGTGAACTGCTGCTAATTCCGCTATATAAACAGAGGCGGGTTCTGCAAGTTTGAGAGAAATTGAAAAATTATTGTTGAAAATACCAAAACCAGTGGCCTCACTGATTCGTGACCCATCAGTGTAAAACATTTTAAGGCAGTCTATGTGTTGATATTTACTTGTGAATATTTTAGGGATCTCCCGCCAGCGTAGATGATCCGGAATTCCACGAATCTCTGCTTGCATGGACGTGTCGAAGAATAAAGTGGATTCAGGAGTATCTAGTATATTGACGTATGTGGGAACATACCTAGCAGGCGTTATTTCTTGTGACATGTGATTGAAATACTCTGTCATGAATCTGGTTTGGGGTTGAAGCTCGACAAGTCTTTCAAAATTTTCAATTACCAGTGGGTTCATAACCTCACATCGAATAAGTAAACGAGAGGAGAGATCCCAGAATCGGTCTTTTAAAGGCAGAACTCCCGCTAGTACTTAAAGACTCATCGTATGGGTCGACTGCATGCAACCTAAGGCAATTCGTAAACAACGATACTGTATCCGTTCCAGTTTAATAATGTGAGTGTTCGCAGCTGAACGGAAACAGATGCATCCATATTCCATCACTGAAACCATTATTGTTTGGTACAATCTTGTCATGTCACTTGGATGAGAACCCCACCATGATCCAGTTATTGTTCTCAGAAAATTTATCCTTTGTTGGCATTTCGTTATTAGATACCTAATGTGGCCTCCCCATGTGCCTTTAGAACCAAATTCCAAGGTATTTAAAAGTCAGGACTTGGGCTATCGTTCTACCAACCAACTGAAGCTGAAGCTGAGCTGGATCACGCTTCCTTGAGAAAACGACCAACTCTGTTTTCTCCGTAGAGAAATCGATGCCCAGCTTTAAAGCCCAAATGGATAAATTATCCAAGCTATCTTGCAATGGTTGTTGTAAATTTAGAGCTTTAGGTCCTGTGGCAGAAACCACCCCTTCATCTGCAAGTTGTCTTAGAGTGCATGGGCTGACAATACAATTATCAATATCATTCACGTAAAAATTATAGAGAAGGGGGCTTAGATAAGAGCCTTGTGGGAGACCCATGTAACTTATTCTGAGTGTCGCCAAATCGCCATATGAAAAATGCATGTGCTTTTCTGACAATAAATTATATAAATAATTATTTAATATCGATGAAAGACCACATTGATGTAGCTTCTCCGAGAGAACATCAATGGAGACTGAGTCGAATGCTCCTTTTATGTCTAAGAACACAGACGCCATTTGTTCTTTTTTTGCGTAAGCGAGTTGGATTTCTGACGAAAGTAGCGCCAGGCAATCATTCGTTCCCTTTCCTCTCCGAAAACCAAACTGGGTATCTGAGAGCAAGCCGTTCGCCTCAACCCAATTGTCGACACGTCGTAGGATAATTTTTCCAACAATTTTCTGATGCAGGATAGCATTGCAATCGATCGATACGAGTTATGATCGGAGGCTGGTTTTCCCGGTTTTGGAATAGCGATAACTCTCACTTGTCTCCAGTCACGCGGGACAATATTCTGCTCAAGAAACTTGTTGAATAAATTCAGCAAGCGTCTTTTTGCTAGGTCAGGCAGATTCTTCACCAAGTTGAATTTAATTCTGTCTAGTCCCGGAGCATTATTGTTGCATGAGAGGAGTGTAATTGAAAATTCCATCATTGTCAAAGGCGAATCTATGAAATCGTTACTTGTGGGAGCATCACGAATGATTTTCTGCGCAGGAGCAGAATCTGGACAAATTTTCTTGGCAAAATTAAATATCCAACCATGCGAAAAATCTTTGCTTTCATTAGTCACGTTTCGATTCCTCATTCTTCTGGCTTTGTTCCAAAGAGAACTCATTGATGTTTCTCTTGACAAGCCATCAACGAAGCGTCTCCAATAACTAGACTTTTTGGCACGACGTATACTGTCAAATTTGTTTTGCAAAATGAAATAATTTTCAAAGTTCTCACGTATACCCTCTTTCTGTTTCATAATTTCTTTGTAGGCAACTTTTTTTGGTTTATTTGCATCAGAGCACTCTTTGTCCCACCAAGGATTAGGGGGCCGTCTATTTATTGTCATTCCAGGATTGCATTTCGTTTGGGCTTGTTCTGCTGCTTCAATAATTAAACCCGCTAGGAATTCATATTCTTCGGTAGGGGGTAGCTCTTCTGTCGAAGCAAGAGAAGTGGAAATTAATGTTTCGTATGTTTTCCAATCAATATTTCGTGTTAAGTCATAAGGAACATTGATTGAATTCGTAAGGCCTAATTTACTGTTAATTGAAACAAAGATCATCGCTACCGTGAGGATCAGGTACAACCTTCCACGTGCAATTTAACCGAAGTGATGTCGAGCACAGAGATAGATATAATGCACTTGGACGTGCAGGAGGTCTGGGGATGCGTGTTGTTTCGCCAGTATTTAAAACTGTCATATTAAATTCGTCACAAACATTGTATATCAAAGAGGATCGATTATCATTGTAGAGGGAACCCCACAATACTCCGTGCGAGTTGAAGTCTCCCAGTATCAGACGCGGAGCAGCCATGGATTCCACTACCTCAAAAATTTGACGTTGTCCAATTTGAACTTTGGGAGGTATATATATAGAAGCGATAGACATGTCTTTGCCTTTAATATTCGTTTGGACTGCTACAGCCTCAATGCCAGCAATCATGGGGATGGTAATTCTATAGAAAGAATAGCACTTTTTAATTCCTAGCAGCACTCCTCCATACGGGGTGTCTCGGTCTAGGCGAATAATGTTGAAATCATTTAAGTTGAAATGAATGTTTGAGGTAAGCCATGTTTCACATAGAGCAAAAGCATCGCATTTTAAATTATGTAGTAAAATTGTAGCTGGCCGGGTTACGTCGTTATAAGATTAATTCAAATCGGATTTCCTTCGGAAAAGGTGTGGGTTTGCCGATGAGAACGAAGGGATCCTATTGAATTAATGGTGATATTACGGCCTTTCGGATAGATACAACACACCTGCTTCTCCTTTTCGTATTTAACACTTACTCCGGATTTCGGACAACACAACTAGCACGTTCCACTGTTACAATTGGACTGTTTATTATATTCAAAAAATAAAATTTATATACAAATTTTCTTAATAACTAATAAGGTTTGTTCATGTAACAGAGAGAGAGAGAGGCAAAATCCCTAGCTTTCTAAATCTATGTATGACGCGGCAATTACAAAGTTTATTTAGGAGACCTGTGCTATTGCTATTTATTTCCTTATCTTTCTGCCGTCTAGACGGCACCTCAAAATTGCCTAAAGCAGAAAGTGCAAACAATGCCTTTCGTCCTAATCTATGCCGCTCATGTTCCAGGAATAGGAATAGAGAAAACTAAAAAATGCATTTATGACTTTTATCCCTGATTCTGCTGGCGCGGTAAGTAATCTTATCTCCATAGGGTTCTATTTGAAATTAAATATGCTTGCTATTGTGGAGGTCTATACCGGAGACGAAAGAAATTTACTTGAAATTAAATTAAACAAATCGTAACGATCGCGTTCGTTACAAAAATGTTTAAGGAATCAATTTTTGGTATGATACTTCTGCAATTCCACTGTAAAACAGTGATGGAGTCTTTCACCTTAGGAGTTGAATTAACCATTGAAAGATATAATTGCTGCAAGGATGGGCCATTGAGCAATCAGCTGCTCTAAAAATGTTCTAATTGTTGGGAGGAAAGCTGAAAGTATACTCTTTAGTCTTCAGAAATATTGAATGCTTTAAAAATCCAATCAACAATTTCAAAAAATTTCAATAATCCTACCCCCGGCTGAGGCTCAGAGGAAGTCGAAATTTTATTTTTTCCAGTAATGGTGTTCTGTTTGGATTGTACGTTCCCAAACCGGGCGGAATTGATTTCGGTTTTGAATCGGAATTTTTTCGGTTTTGGGCGCAGTTTATCTATTGGTGGAGAAATTTTAAGGCCCTTTCTTGGCAGCTTGGGAAAAGAAGACTGTTTTCTTTTTCTGGAATTTTCGGGTAAAACAAATGATGTACCTTCGCACGCTGCGTCAGAGTCAGACTGTTCCAAAAATAGAGATGTGTAAGTGTTTTCTAAGAAGATGGGTTTAGGGGTAGCATTTTTCAACATTTCTGCATAGGAGCGCGTAGACCTCTCCTTCAAGGATCGTTTAATTTTATCCTCGCGCAATTTATAAATAGGGCATGCAGGGAGCTCATGCGAGTTTTCTCCGCACATTAAATATTTTTCTGAATTTTAATTGCATGTATCCTCTTGATGAGAACCCCCACATTTGCCACACCGTGCCTTATTGGAACAGTAAGTGGCTGTGTGGCCAAGCTGTTTGCAATTAAGGCAATTCATTACACGATGGATAAAAAGGCGAACAGGGAGACGAATCTTATCGATAATGACATAGTTGGGTAGCGCAGACCCAGCGAAAGTCACTCGAAACGAGTCAGACAGTCGATAAACTTTTTTATCTCCTTCGTGTGATACTGAATGCAATTGCTTGCATTCAAGTATTTTTACGTCTTTAAGTATGGTGTCTTTCAAACGACCAACCCCATGCTTAACTAAGTCATCAACAGTCAAACTCGATTCTGTGATGACCCCATCAATTTCAATTTCCTTTGAAGGAATATACGCTCTATATTCACGCGTAAAAAGCTCGCAAGAAGCAATTGCATTGGCTTGTTTGAGACTACCAACGACAATGCGTATTTTATCTTTATTAACTTTGACGATCTCTTTTACATCCGAGAATCGCGAAGTCAAATCTTTCGAAATTTGAATGATATTTAGCGCCTTTACTTTACGCCTAATAAAAACAATCTATGGTCCCGTTGACGACTCTGGGTAAATTTTAATTCTAATCGGGTTTACGTTTTCAGCAGAAGGCTAACATAGGGTGGTTTTCTTCTGGCTCGTAAGGAGTCTAATAATTGGGATCTGGCTTCACGATATTCAGTGCAAGACCAAACAACATGTTCAATGTCTTCGTAACCCTCTCCGCAAGCACATTGATTATCTTCTGCGATCCCAATACGGCGGAGATGCGCATTCAACGTATAATGGTTGGACATGAGTCTAGACATCATACGAATGAAGTTTCGACTTACATCCAACCCTTTGAATCATACCTTCGTTGATACTTCAGGGATAATTGAGTGCAACCGCCGTCCCAGATCTCCATTGTCCCATGATGTTTGCCAACTAGTAAGCGTCCTCTGACGATAAGCGCTATAAAATTCATTGAAGGCAATAGGTCTTTCAAAGATGTCACCGTCCAGTGCTCCTATTTTGGCTAAATTATCCGCTCTCTCATTACCCGTGTGCAACTCATTTGTGCTAAACCAGGGAGGACGCTTCAAAATCATTTTCAGAATTTTATTCTGAATCCTATGAAGCGTTTTCTTCCTAGTAGCACAACAACTTGCCCAGATTGGCACTGCATATAGCATTGCCGGTCTAATATTATTATTATTTGGTTTAAGAGAAGAAGCTCTTGGCTTATGCGGAAACACAATCAATTGTGTTTTTGCCGCATTAGTGGAAATTTTCCATTTTTTTCAGGTAATCATTGAAAATATTTAAGCTTCGTTGCAGTCGACTGCAGATAATACCAGTGGCTGAGATGCTAGTATCATAACAGAAAAGTGACTTTTTATAGCCTGTAGGTAGATTTGGAAGATCCTTGAGGGACGCCTGCTTTAACGGGTAGCTTATTAGATTTACAATTCTGATAAGAAACCTGTAGGGTACGGTTAGTAAGATAATTTTTAATTATCTTTATTATGTAAATTGGAAAATTGAAATCCCACATTTTAGCAATTAAACCGTTGTGCCAAACACTGTCGAAAGCTTTTTCGATGTCTAGAAGAGCAACTCCAGTGGAATAGCCCTCTGAGATATTTTCCTTTATCATGTTAGTTACTCTCACAAGTTGATGAGTAGTTGAATGTCCAATACGAAATCCAAACTGCTCAGGAAGAAAAATAGAATTCTCATTGATATGTGACATCATTCTAGTTAGGATTATTTTTTCAAATAATTTACTAATAGAAGAGAGTAAGCTAATTGGTCGATAGCTAGATGCTTCTGCTGGATTTTTATCTGGCTTCAAAATAGGAATAATCTTGGCATTTTTCCATCTTTCAGGGAAGTATGCTAATTCAAAACATTTGTTGAATATTTTGACCAAGTATCTCATGGTCATTCGTAACCGAACTTTGTACCGAGAAACAAGTGCTTTTTGTTCTCTCCGGTGTGGTTTATAGTTTTTTTTCGGTAGTACGAAGGTGCTTGCTGTGGCAGAGGCTGCAGTAAAGCATTACTAAGAGTCCCGCGAGTGATAATTATTACCTGCGATATCGGTGAAGGTAGTGCAGTGAAGTGCGTTACTAAACAGTTTTCTTGCCTGAAAGACGGCTTTGTTTAGACGAGCTATATCAGCTCTCTACTGTGTGAAGGTCACTCGGGTGACGGATAAAACAAACGAAGGATCAATTCACCTACCAGCTCGTCAGGAACCAACTGGTGAAGTGTTTCGTGTTTTACTTTTCTTATCAATTTTTTCTTTTTATTGCTTTTGATTTTTTTTATTTTGATTTAAGTTAAACAGTGCGGTAGAGCGTGTTGCTCCCGCAACAAAATGGAACAAACAGAAGGATCACCCTCCGAATACGAATCTTATGGGGAAGAGGAACGTATATCTGATTCGGAGACAGATAATGTTATGGTCGATACACTTCCCCCCATTCCCCCCAATGTCTCACAGCCCCCCCGAGTCAAGGTTTACCAGGATGGATCCGCTGGTCCTTGGGTGGTATACTTTCGGCCAAAAATAAACCGTTAAACAGCATAACTGTTGCACGAGAGCTGACAAAGCGTTACTCAGCCGTAGCCGAGATTAAAAAGGTTCAGTCAGATAAACTGCGCGTAGTCGTTACTGACTTGAAACAGGCCAATGATATCGTTAGCAATAGCCTCTTTACGCTGGAGTATCGCGTCTACATCCCTTCTCGTGATGTGGAGATCGACGGTGTGGTAAGTGATGCGGGTCTAACTGTCGATGATCTGATGAATGATGGGGCTGGCCGCTTTAAGGACCCTGACCTTCAATCAGTTAAGATTTTGGAGTGCAAGCAATTGCACTCAAAGTCCATCGAAGATGGGAATTACTATCCATCAGACTCGTTTCGCGTAACCTTCGCCGGATCTGCACTTCCGAGCTACGTTGAAGTGGGAGGAGCTCGTCTACCTGTACGCCTGTTTGTACCGCGGGTCATGAATTGTTCCAATTGCAAGCAGCTAGGTCACACGGCCACCTATTGTAGCAACAAGCAACGGTGCGGTAAATGTGGGGAACGCCATGCGGATGACACTTGCAGTAGGCCCACTGAGAAGTGTGTTTACTGTGGGGAGAATCCGCATGCACTTTTGACATGCCCAACGTACAAACTTCGCGCGGATAAACTAAAGCGATCCGCCAAAGATCGCTCCAGACGCTCTTACGCAGAAATGCTTAAAAGAGCTGTTCCACTTATCTCCGAAAACCCATTCGCTCTCTTACCAACTGACGATAACGCCTCTAACGACCCTTGCGAGGGGCATTCTTTGGCTCCGCTTGGAAACTCTAGGAAAAGACCTAATCAAAACTCACCTGAACTTCCTCGTAAGGGTCCTAGGTTGTCCCAAACAAGGGTACAAAATAAAAATAATTCATCAACTGGAAGTGCTGGTACAAATCCGAAGATAATACCTCCTGGTTTTGGGAAATTGAGATACAACCAGGAGTTCCCAGCACTCCCCGGGGCACCAAAAATCCCAAGTGCTCCAATTTTACAGTCAGAAACTCAACCTAAAACGGGATTCCTAAAATTTTCTGACAGTGTGGACTGGATATTCACAGCTTTCAACATTACCGATCCTCTGAAAAGCTTGCTGGTTGCTATTCTACCAACAGTAAGAACATTTTTAAAACAGTTGACTGAACAATGGCCCCTCCTTACAGCGATCGTATCCTTCGATGGATAACTTATTAGACGGAATCAGGGATCTGATCACTGTTTTACAGTGGAACTGCAGAAGTATTATCTCCAAAATTGATTCATTAAAACACTTGCTAAATTACAATCATTGTGATGCATTTTCCCTATGTGAAACATGGCTAACTTCTAATATAAACCTCAACTTCCACGATTTTAGAAGAGAATTTAAATTATCCTCTCTCGCTCGTTTTCGTGCACTGCTTTTCCATTCCTTTCTGCTGCTAATACCATCATAACGAAAACGAATTTGCGTATTCTCCCACCATCCCATGGCCAGTGTTGCCACAATTTCATGTCGCTATTACAATTTGAATTATTTTATTGATCCTCTCTAGTATTGATAAAATATAGAACGTGCAAAGTACCGTAGTCGCATGGTTTTATTCGAACTATTTGGCAGCCTCCGTTGATTAACTGCATAAATCGATTTGTTTGTGCAGCACCTTGCTAGTAGCACATTAAATCGCCTTTATCAGCGCTACCAAATAACACAAAAGAATTTATATTTGTGAAAATCTTTTCCTTCCTTCTTTTCAAATCTACAACATTCTTTGAAAATATTGTTGGAATGTTGTTATTGAAAAACTGAACATGCAAGTTTGCTAGCACTGGCCACTAGATTGAAGGCAATGGAAAGACAGAATATTCGTTTTGGTTATGCTAGTATTGGTAGCCGAACGGAAAGGAAAGGCACAGGAATGGCACGAAAACGAGCGAGAGAGCGATAGTAGTGCTTTCTCGTGTGTTCATATATGAATATTGGTCGGTCGGTTTTTCTCATCATTCGTATTTGTTCAAGCACTAGCAAGCAGCCAGTCCACCGAAGGAAAGTAGTTGGCGATGACGACGGTCGGAAAAAGTGGACCAATTAATTGTGTTCTAATAAGAGTTAAACTGAAATTTACATTTTATGGTGTATAACAAATAATTTTCAGAAAGCTATATATGAAATACGATCTGTGGAACGAAAGAAAGAGAATTTAAACTATCCTCTCTCGCTCGTTTTCGTGCACTGCTTTTCCATTCCTTTCTGCTGCTAATGCCATCATAACTAAAACGAATGTGGGTGTTCCCCCACCATCCCATGGCCAGTATCAGCGCTAACAAATAAGACAAAAGAATTTAAATTTGTGAAAATCTTTTCCTTCCTTCTTTTCAAATCTGCAACATTCTTTGAAAATATTGTTGGAATTTTTTTTTCAATTTGTTTATTTGATAAGGCACGTATGCGTTAGCTTAAAGGTGTCATTTTTTCATTGTTTTACATTTTGAATTTCTTAAAACTAGGGGGTTACACATTTCAATATTATTTTGTTTTATATAATGAAACTAAAAAAAACTACAGCTAACTTATACATATAAAAGAGGGTATAATATAATATTCGTAAGATTTGGGGGACGGGTCATTTTGTGTGTTCTTTGTATAGTAATTTACTTTATGAATATTGTTGGAATGTTGTTATTGAAAAACTGAACATGCAAGTTTGCTAGCACTGGACACTAGATTGAAGGCGATGGAAAGACAGAATATTTGTTTTGGTTATGCTAGTATTGGTAGCCGAACGGAAAGGAAAGGCACAGGTATGGCACGAAAACGAGCGAGAGAGCGATAGTAGTGCTTTCTCGTGTTTTCATATATGAATATTGGTCGGTCGGTTTTTCTCATCATTCGTATTCGTTCAAGTACTAGCAAGCAGCCAGTCCACCGGAGGAAAGCAGTTGGCAATGATGACGGTCCGCAAAAGTTCCCCAGCTACTGGTAGCCCATCGCAACTAACTGCCGATCAGGAACTGTTGCCATGTCAGTATTTCGCCCCAACTAAAGGGAAACGGAGCAACTAATCCGCTGGATAACATTCCAGCGTCTGGTTCATAAGGTTGTGTATTACTTCAAAGTCGAGCTACGCTTACAAAACTCAGGCGTAATGAAGCCAGTGATGCCTACTTGGTCGGTTTGTTTGAGGATACAACATAGTGCGCCAAGTACGTAACTTTCTCGCAAAAGAAATCAAACTGGCTCACAGTGTCCGCTGGGAGTGGGTGTAAATTACAATAAAAGCAACGGTTCTTTTCAGGACCAATCAATTGTATTCTAGTGAGAGTTAAACTGAAACTTTCATTTTAAGATGTGTAACAAATTTTCAACAAGCAACATAATACGTTGTGTGGAAAGAAGTAGCTTGCACACGGAACAAAAATTTAAATTATCCTCTCGCTCGTTTCGTGCACTGCTTTTCCATTCCTTTCTACTGTTATTATCAGAATTACCAAAACGAATGTGCGTGTTCCCTCACCACCCCTCTAGTGATCAGTGTTGCTTCAATTGCATGTGTTTAAGAGAAATGTTGAAGTCGCATGCTTCTATTCGAGCTTTTTGGCAGCCTCCGTGAACTAACTGCATTAAATGATTTTTTTGTGCAGCTCCGTGCTAGTAGCAAACAAAATGGCCCTACCAGTGTCTGATTCGTGAGATTGTGCAGGATTTCAAAGTCGAGCTAAGCTTATAAAGTTCAGCCGCAATGGTACCCGAAGAAGCCAGTCTTGTTGTTTTATTCGAGGCTACAAAACAGTTCGCCAGGCACGTAACTATCATGCCAAATATATCCAACGATCCAGCGCATCACCATCAACACCAACGCCGATACCAAAGGTTCTTTTCAGAACCACCATTATTACCATAGAGAATTATTTGAAAATTTCCCATTCAAACGTGATTCTGTTGAATATTATTAGATTTAAATTAACGTCTCGAATTGAAATCACGACGCTCCGGTTATGTCACAGACATTACCCACCCATCTTTTTTTATTGTTACCACGACTAACGGTTTAATATAGACACCCCATTTCAATATTTCGAAAGGAACAGAAGGTCGAGTTTGGAAAGTTTGTAACTTTCATTGTACTTAACCAAATTACACAATGTTCGCACTAATGATTCAGAAATATGACCAGGAATCTTCTATTAGATTTGTAAGTACACTCAGGTTTTTTTACGCGGGGGATACGAGCCGCGTAAATGAAAACCGCGTAAATTTCAAAATCCGCGTAAATGAAAACCGCGTAAATTTCAAAAACCGCGTTAATGAAAACCGCGTAAATTTCAAAATCCGCGTAAATGAAAACCACGTAAATTTCAAAATCCGCGTAAATGAAAACCGCGTAAATTTCAAAATCCGCGTAAAAAAAAACGCGTAAAAATACCGCGCAAAAAAAACCGTGTAAAAAAAACTTGAGTATATGTATAATTTACATGAATAAAGCAAATTGATTTTCAGGAATCAATTATTATCTGTTCTGCCATTGGCCAGTACTATGCGACTTCCTCATGCTAACAATTCATTTCATCGTTAGCCATCTCCCTCACCAAGGCCAACAACGCCAACAAAAACGGTCCTTTTCAGGATCACCATTATTTTTGTAATGAATAATTTGAAGAACGTGTTCCTTATGTATTCTACATCTCTCCGGTTATGTCGCAAACATTACCCACCCATCTTTTTTTTATTATAGAGATTCAATTAACGTTAGTTTTTAAGAAAAATGTTAAGTGGGACTGTTATGCCGAGAAATCGAGCGGAAACCGGAAAGTTCTACGCATATCAGTCCCATAACGATCTATGTAAATGATGCTCATAACTCATTTTTTTACAAAAGTGTATGTCGTGAGTTTGCTTTATCAAAATTGGACATAGGGTAAAGTACCTATTTTTACACTACCTAGGGTACCTCACAAGATCATTAATTACTCTGCCTACACTCGATGGAGTGCATTAATTTAGCATTCACAACCTTGCTTCGTTCTTAAGAACCAATCTAATAACACAAATGGCCTAAAAACGATGAAATGCTAGTGTTTGATCGCAACGAAAGTTCCAATCGAGTGCTCCAATTGTCGCCCTACCATTTGATCCAATTTGTTGAACAAAGATAGCAAACGCTGCACTAACTAACGGCTTCAAATGGGTAGCGTGATAATAGAAACAATGCGAAAATAGGCTCATTATCCTAGATCGTCGCTGTTGTGCTATCTTATGACAAGCGCCATTTAGCACTTTTCGAGAAAAACGATTTTTAAAGTTTGAGATTGAATATCTTAAAATTTATAAATGTTAGAAGCTTTTCGGAGAAGGCATTCGATGCTTCTATCTTTTCTGAAGTAAACTCTCGATTTGTGCGAAGATCGGTTGACTATATTTACAGTTTTTGCTTAAAATGTAAACCAAAGTCGCTCACATACGTGTCATAAGTGTGTATTGATGATAAAATATGTATGACGTGTCACAAATGTGTACAGAAGATTTCATATAAAAATGAATCCTAACTGATTCGTAAAATTATGCGATATAGATCACTATGTCCAATATCATACTTTTCCATGCGATAGCAGCAATATCAGAATACAAAATGATGGTATTAGAACACAAAGTTTTTCCAATTTTCCTCCTTTATTCAGGAAAAACAATGAACAAAAATTGGTTTCATTGACAATTTCGAGACAATGTATATCAAACAATGTTATTGTTGACAGGTGACTAGACGAAACAAATGTTCTTCTTGCATAATCCATCACTACATTTCGGTATACTTTCCAAAACAAGTGGAAATCTCAAAAGGAAATTTGTTCAATAATCATGAATATATAAGCCAACCATTCCCAGAAAAAAACTATGGTAGGAAAAAATTTTCTCCCGAGACAAGAACCTAGCTAATGTTTATGGTTGATCTGCATAGGAATTACCTATGTCATCAGAGACATCTGTTGGCTTACTATAAGCTTATCGGCTTATAGCAAGCCAACAAACTAAGAATGTTGTCTCTTTTTTCTTTGTCATAAGATAGCACAACTCGATCACTCGAGAAATTGGCGCTTGTCATAATCGTGTTTCGCTATATCTCAGTAACCCAGCATAATTTCAAAATTCTGAAAACGCGACTTTATGGAGATTTTAAAACTTAGTAACATGGCATATCTAACTCAGTTCACCCCAAAATGGCGTTTGTCATAAGATAGCACAACAGCGACGAGATGCGTTCGCCATGTTATGCAAGCGACGATAGTAATGAAGAGCTTTACAGGATTGTTCTCACTGCTGTGATTAATATTGCCACTGCCATCTCTTTTTTAATGATCCTGCATTTTTCCATCCATTTTTTCAGTGCCCGACATCTAGCGTAATGTACTTCTTAACTAAACGCTACGTAATTATTTTTTTATTGCGCACTTTTTTGGGATTTTTGTTAGTGTGACAATTATGCGTAGAATATCAACAATGGGACAAACAGACTTGGTATTTTTTCACGTAGTCTTCGAACAAACTTTATGGTTTGGATGTGTTTTCTGAAAATATACATCAAAAAGGACTGCTTGGTTAAAAAAAGTGAAAATGACCAAAAAGCAACATGGGACAATTATGCGTAGAACGGCAGTCCATGGAGGTCATCAAATTTAAATATTTTGTAATCATTTGCGTGGTAAGGAAACATTCCTTCTTATAACTGGTTGCCTCCCATTCCTACTTGAAATCATTTGCCAATGTCTATGATATTTTGTCCTGTAGACCAGAAAGGATTAATGGCCCTAAATATTACATCTACTTTGTAAAATCACTCGCAACGCACCTTTCTGGACATTTCTTCATTAAATCAAAAAGATATTTTCAAAGTGGTTTAAAATGCAAAATCGGCAATATTCGGCAGGTTTTATTTTTCTATTATAACAAGGAAGAGCAGCTCTTTCATATGGTATATTTCATCCAACCGGAAACTACCGGAAAATCAACTTATTCAATTTTAAGTGAACTTGAAAATGTTCATTCTTATATCATACGTGGCTATGATGCTCGGTAAATACTAAAGTAACTAATTTGCATTAGAAATACATAGTATGATTCTACAAGCCTTCTTTTACAACTTTGATGACGATTTTGAATAAAATACCTTTAGATTCTCCTGAATTTTTGAATTGAACTCACAATATTTGAAGATAAAATGCAACTAAAAAGAAGCTAAATTCAGTCGACTAGTACCTCTTGTAACATGGGTAAACCAAGAGGGTGAATGTTTTGACGTTTCTTTGGAAAATGAGTGAAGCCAACATAAGCTGGCTTCCTGGGTCGGCTAGTTGCCAAAAATGACAGCGAACGCGCTTTAAGCAACGTTCACATCGCTACGAGCCATTGTTGTTAACTCGACCTGAAATTTATCGAATGCAAACAAACATTTTGATCTGCTTAACTGGTACTCTGGTGATAAAAGTATTCGGATTTTGTGGAGAAGAAGCGATGCAAGAGAAAGGGTGATTTTTCATATATTGTTAATAATTACTTGTTTCGAATCCAACATTTAAACGGTGTTGTACAGTTGATGTGAACAGAACATGAACATTTGAAACGTAGCTAGCGCTACTGGCATTTGGTGGCAGCTTCAGGCAACAAACAGTTTTCACGGGGCTGGGGTAAATACAACATTTAAAACATGCAAAATCTGTCAAACGATGCGGAAATTATCACACTACACCATTAAATAGCACATATCAATGGTAACTTAATACTGAGATTTTTTTACTTTTGACCATGTTTTAAATTAATTAACTCCTCTGTGCAACCATTCAAGCAATTGCGGTGCTATTATGGCTAGTTTACAGACTCCGGATTAATGGTAATACTTAAGATTAAGACGATGGGACGACTAGTCAAAAGATTGATTGGGAGGACAATCGCTTGTTTTCTAGTTTGGGACGACTAGTAATGCGTTTCATAGAGACGATTTAGGCTGAATCCTTTAGTTCAGGACTACCAGTCGAGCGATTAATCAACACGATTATCACTAGTTTTCTAGTTCGGAATAAACAATAACGCATTGGATTAAGAAATGTTAGACATTTTTAATAGTCTTCAAAATAAAAAGTTTGAGCCTTTAACATGGCGTTTTTTTGAACACGTGCAAAGATGATTTGATCGTTTATATGATAATCCCTCATTACGTGAGAAATTAAGATGGTTTGGCTTACGATGACTAGTGAGGTAATTGATAGAAGTGATAATATTTAATACAGTCGATTTTATATAAGTTTTATTTTGAAATCTCAGCAAAATGACTACAGGCAATGTCTAATTATACGTTTATGAAACAGTGAAAAGTTTTTCCAATCTGATTATTTAACAGTATCGAGAGAACCACAAGCATATACAATACCGTATTGAATTTACTAAGTGAATCAGATACGATCGGGGCTGGAAAATGTCATGGTTATGACCAGTCATCTGGTGACTGGTCGCATGTTTGCTCGTGACATGTACAAGTTGCGGATTCTTGCGACATGTGACACAAGCGCGTGTACTATGACACGATACATTTTCCCCGTGACATGTCATAAAATTTGTACATGTTTCAAAACAAAACTGGTTTGTCAAGCGGCTGTACATTTACTGAACTGTGACAAGTATGTTCGTTTGCGAACGGTCGCGACAATAGAAAAACAGGTTTGCTTGTTATGTGACATGTCGACAATGAACCGGTATTGAAAATGGGTAAAATATTGGATACCGTACTTTGGCGGATAATTGGAAATATAGAAAATGAGATAATTGTATTTCTTTCAACATTTCATAAATAAATATTGTTTGTTATTGCGGTTTAGAGGTGTTGAAAATCAATAGTTTTAGACATTTTAAACGCACACTGGGAAGTAAATGCGTCAAAATCGAAAAAAATTCAACTTTTCACAGATAAACATTGTTTGTTATTGCGAGTTAAGATGTGTTGAAAATCAATAGTTTTAGACATTTTAAACGCACACTGGGAAGTAAATGCGTCAAAATCGAAAATTTTTCATCTTTTCACAGATAAACATTGTTTGTTATTGCGAGTTAAGATGTGTTGAAAATCAATAGTTTTAGACATTTTAAACGCACACTGGGAAGTAAATGCGTCAAAATCGAAAAATTTTCAACTTTTCACAGATAAACATTGTTTGTTATTGCAAGTTAAGAGGTGTTGAAAATCAATAGTTTTAGACATTTTAAACGCACATTAGGAAGTAAATGCGTCAAAATCGAAAAATTTTCAACTTTTCACAGATAAACATTGTTTGTTATTGCAAGTTAAGAGGTGTTGAAAATCAATAGTTTTAGACATTTTAAACGCACATTAGGAAGTAAATGCGTCAAAATCGAAAAAAATTCAACTTTTCACAAATAAACATTGTTTGTTATTGCGAGTTAAGAGGTGTTGAAAATCAATAGTTCTAGACATTTTAAACGCACACTGGGAAGTAAATGCGTCAAAATCGAAAAAATTTCAACTTTTCACAGATAAACATTGTTTGTTATTGCGAGTTAAGAGGTGTTGAAAATCAATAGTTTTAGACATTTTAAACGCACTTTAGGAAGTAAATGCGTCAAAATCGAAAAAAAAAACTTTTCACAGATAAACATTGTTCGTTATTGCGAGTTAAGATGTGTTGAAAATCAATAGTTTTAGACATTTTAAATGCACATTAGGAAGTAATTGCGTCAAAATCGAAAAATTTTCATCTTTTCACAGATAAACATTGTTTGTTATTGCGAGTTAAGATGTGTTGAAAATCAATAGTTTTAGACATTTTAAACGCACACTGGGAAGTAAATGCGTCAAAATCGAAAAATT
Source organism: Topomyia yanbarensis (assembly GCF_030247195.1). Taxonomy (NCBI): domain Eukaryota; kingdom Metazoa; phylum Arthropoda; class Insecta; order Diptera; family Culicidae; genus Topomyia; species Topomyia yanbarensis. The sequence continues at coordinate 119,023,693 of NC_080670.1, forward strand.
TTCAACTTTTCACAGATAAACATTGTTTGTTATTGCAAGTTAAGAGGTGTTGAAAATCAATAGTTTTAGACATTTTAAACGCACATTAGGAAGTAAATGCGTCAAAATCGAAAAAAATTCAACTTTTCACAAATAAACATTGTTTGTTATTGCGAGTTAAGAGGTGTTGAAAATCAATAGTTTTAGACATTTTAAACGCACACTGGGAAGTAAATGCGTCAAAATCGAAAAAATTTCAACTTTTCACAGATAAACATTGTTTGTTATTGCGAGTTACGAGGTGTTGAAAATCAATAATTTTAGACATTTTAAACGCACACTGGGAAGTAAATGCGTCAAAATCGAAAAAAAATCAACTTTTCACAGATAAAAATTGTTTGTTATTGCGAGTTACGAGGTGTTGAAAATCAATAGTTTTAGACATTTTAAACGCACATTGGGAAGTAAATGCATCGAAATCGAAAATTTTTTAACTTTTCGCAGATAAACATTGTTTGTTATTACGAGTTGTTTACTATTTTTACCTGCAACCATCGGCGCGGCCCGGCGCGGCGGCGCTGGGCACACCTCTAATGTTAAACGCATTTTTAAATTTCCATTTTGTCGAAATTACTTCCCGTTGTGCATTTCAAATGTTTAAAACTTTTGATTTTCAAGTCCTAATAACTCGGAAAAACAAGCAACATTCATCTGTAAAAAGTGAATTTTGCGATTTTGACGCATTTACTTCCCCATGTGCGTTTAAAATGTTCAAAACTAGTGATTTTCATATCCTAGTACAGTAGGATTCCGTTTTGGCAACAATTTTATTTTTTGCTGTTGCCAAAATTTTTGGCACGGTTCCGGCCAAAAATTGAACCTTATTTTTAAAGTTTGGATTTTCAATTTACGACTTCAAAAATGTTTCAAGGATTTTTAACCATGTGTGAAATGGAATTAGATGAAAGGAAAAAATAAGAAAATTCAATTTTATTCATATGTTTATCAAATTCAGTCTTCGCACAGTGATCACCTTCCATAAAAAGTCGGTCAAAACCTCAAAAGGGATCCGAATTTGATAAAAACTTCACAATGGGGTAATTTTACGTCGCTGAATTCATGTTTGGTGTTAATTTATCATTTCTTTTTACCAGAAAATTTTGGCACCTAGGGAGGTTTGCAAATTCAACATTTACGAATATAAAGTGCACTTTATCTGAAAATGCATTTTCAAAAAGACATCGTAAACTATTTGGGAGGTATCAGTTTTGTATTCCTAAATACGGGCTTTCGATGTGTATTGCAAATTTAGTGCCAAGTTTTGTAGTGACGTTATATTATGCGGTGTAGCGCATTCATCTATAACAATTGATTCCGTCTAACACTAGTTACACTGCTACCACTTGTATTATACATAAACAATACATTTCTATACTTATCCCGATCAGAAAACCATATCAAAAATATATCAAAATTATTGCTCGATTTGATATTTATATCATATGATCATATAATTTTGATATATGTCGCTTGGAACAAATTATAAAAAAAATTAAATTATATCATGTTTTGATTTGTCAATAATGATATCATATAATATATCATATTTATATCAACCATATTGTCTTTTCAACATACTAAGAACAACAAAATAATATCTTTCCAAGATAGTTTTACGAAGCTATAATGATGCCATTAGAAATGAATCCTCCCAAGTACTGGCTCCAAATCGCATTACTGGTAGTCTTGTCTTGTCATAGGTTGGAATGTAAATACATAAGAGAATTTGTAAAGTTACTCGCTGATTACAGAACACAACAGAGAAAATGTTCCGCTGTAGGCCCACGAAGCAGCAAGTAGCTTTAGAGATTTGATTAGACCGGTTTCGGCATACGACAAGCCAAAAGAGCAGCACTCTGTAAATCCTGAAGAGGAATGGAAGCTAAATGTATATAAATTGCAGGCAAGCTATTAAAGAAGAGTATAAAAGACTGGAACATGCGAAAGAATAGGAATAAGCATTTTGAATATACTAAGGATGTAAAGCGCAAAACAGGAACGCCCCAGAAAAAAATTAACAAATTATAAAAGTACGCTGAACTAACTGCGAGTTCTAAGTTAGAACAACTTCTATCAAGTAGCTGCGACGGTAATAACAATAATCAAATTAGTAACACAGTGAAATTAAATGCAAATTGTACTAATGAGAATTATCTTTAACAAGAAATTATTTGATTTATTAATTAAAAACAAAAAAAAATATTTGGATTTATGTGATACAATTCTGATATTTTCAGATATAATTACTGTCCTCAATTAGATATACACTATCTTAAATATCCGTCTGTTTGATATAATTATTATATCAAACCAAGACTCAACAAAAAGACTTTATATCAAAATAGACTGAGATATAATAAGATTAAACCGATGCATTTTCTTGGTATAAAAACTTGATATTTTAACAACTATCCAGCTATATTTTATAGCAAACAGAGATATATATTTTTCCATGATATAATATCTTATTTTGATATAATTTTGATGTTGATTTCTGATCGGGATTGTTATCATTAAATACGACACATATAGTGTAAAACATAGTTAACCTTTAAATGCATAACTCTTTTTTAAATCAACATTGCGAAAAACATCACAAAATTATCACAGTATTGAAACTGTAAGACAATTTTAACAAAATTTAAAAAGAAAATTTTTTTTGGGCTTTTAAGGATTAATATGACTCCCATGTTTGGAAATAAAGTCAAATGTAATGTCAATTGATACAAAAAATATCTATTGCACATTTCTAAAAGATTTATTATGTACAACAAGAATGTTGACAAAAACGGAACCCATTTGTTGCCAAAATCGGAGTTTGCCAAAATGGGAGCATGCCAAAAACGGAACGGGCCAAAACGGAATCTTACTGTAACTCGAAAAACAAAACAAAATTTGCGTGAAGTTGAAAAATTTTCCATTTTGACGCATTTACTTACCAATGTGTGTCTAAAAAGTCCAAAATTATCGTTTTCCAACTTCACGTAACTAGCAATAACAAATAAAAATTTTGTGTGAAAGTAGATTTTTTTCCATTATGACGCATTTACTTTTAAGTGTGCGTTTAAAATGTCTAAAACTATTGATTTTCAAATCCTCGTAACTCGCAATAACAAACAATATTTATCTGTGAAATGTTGAAAATTTTTCGATTTTGACGCATTTATTTCCCAGTGTGCGTTTAAAATGTCTAGAACTATTGATTTTCAAATCCTCGTAACTCGCAATAACAAACAATATTTATCTGTGAAAAGATGAAAATTTTTCGATTTTGACGCATTTACTTCCCAATGTGCGTTTAAAATGTCTAAAATTATTGATTTTCAACAACTTTTAACTCGCAATAACAAACCATATTTATCTGTGAAGAGATGAAAATTTTTCAATTTTGACGCATTTACTTCCCAGTGTGCGTTTAAAATGTCTAAAACTATTGATTTTCAAATCCTCGTAACTCGCAATAACAAACAACATTGATCTGTGAAAAGTCGAAAAATTTTCGATTTTGACGCATTTACTTCCCAGTGTGCGTTTAAAATGTCTAAAACAATTGATTTTCAACTCCTCGTAGCTTGCAATAAGGAACAATATTTATCTGTGAAAAGATGAAAAATTTTCAATTTTGACGCATTTACTTCCTAATGTGCGTTTAAAATGTCTAAAACGATTAATTTTCAACACCTCTTAACTCGCAATAACAAACAATATTTATCTGTGAAGAGATGAAAATTTTCAAATTTCGACGCATTTACTTCCCTGTATGCGTTTAAAATGTCTAAAACTATTTATTTTCAACTCATAGTAACTCGCAATAACGAAAAATATTTGACTGTGAAAACTTGAAAATTGTTCGATTTTGACGCATTTACTTCCCAGTGTGCGTTTAAAATGTCTAAAACTATTGATTTTCAACACCTCTTAACTCGCAATAACAAACAATGTTTATCTGTGAAGAGTTGAAAATTTTTCAATTTTGACGAATTTACCTCCCAGTGTGCGTTTAAAATGTCTAAAACTATTGATTTTTAAAACCTCGTAACTCGCAATAACAAAAAATATTGATCTGTGAAAAGTTGAAAAATTTTCGATTTTGACGCATTTACTTCCCAGTGTGCGTTTAAAATGTCTAAAACAATTGATTTTCAACTCCTCGTAGCTTGCAATAGCGAACAATATTTATCTGTGAAAAGATGAAAAATTGTCAATTTTGACGCATTTACTTCCCCTTGTGCGTTTAAAATGTCTAAAACTATTGATTTTCAATACCTCTTAACTCGCAATAACAAAAAATATTTGTCTGTGAAAACTTGAAAAATTTTCGATTTTGACGCATTTACTTCCCAGTGTGCGTTTAAATGTCTAAAACTATTGATTTTCAACACCTCTTAACTCGCAATAACAAACAATGTTTATCTGTGAAAAGTTGAAAATTTTTCGATTTTGACGCATTTACTTCCCAGTGCGCGTTTAAAATGTCTAAAACTATTGATTTTCAAATCCTCGTAACTCGCAATAACAAACAATATTTATCTGTGAAAAGTTAAAAATTTTGACGTATTTACTTCCCAGTGTGCGTTTAAAATGTCTGAAACAATTGATTTTCAACTCCTCGTAGCTTGCAATAACAAACAATATTTATCTGTGAAAAGATGAAAAATTTTCAATTTTGACGCATTTACTTGTGCGTTTAAAATGTCTAAAACTATTGATTTTCAATACCTCTTAACTCGCAATAACAAACAATATTTTCTGTGAAGAGATGAAAATTTTTCAATTTTGACGCATTTACTTCCTAGTGTGCGTTTAAAATGTCTAAAACTATTGATTTTTGACTCCTCGTAACTCGCTACATTTATTATCAAAAAGTTGAAAAAGTTCAAAATAATTGAATTTATATAGCGTCTACCGTTCCGGCAGACTTTTTTTCCATACGTTTATTTGACACGGCATTTGCAAAAGCTTTTTACGCCAGTTTCTTTTTTTACATAGCACGTTACAAAAATCCTTAAGACTAATTTTAACTATACTAGTAATTTGTCTAAAACTAACACTGAAATCACTTTATTGTTTGCTTTTTTCCTTACATTGTTGTATTTCATAATGATCTAGTATTTTCGGGTGTATTTATTTACTTTTTTTCTGTTATTGTCTAAATTTAAAAACTGAATATTCTAGGACACTTTAATTGGTGAATGATTAGCCTTGGATGAGAGTATGAGGAGATGAATTTAATTAAATTTTGACAGACGCTGTTTTTAGAAAATGATAGATAAGTTCCATGTATAGAGGATCGCGATACGCCAGGATGTCTCTAACAGGAACATGGATTGGTCTTCCTCGGACTTGTGAAGAATCTACTAATTGTGATCTGGCTTCACGATATTCAGTGCAGGACCAAACAACATGCTCAATGTCATGGTAACCTTCTCCACAAGCACAATGATTACCCTCAGCGAGCCCAATACGACGGAGATGCGCATCTAAAGTATAATGATTGGACATGAGCCTAGACATCACACGGATGAAGTCCCGACTTACATCCAATCCTTTGAACCATGTCTTCGTTGATACTTTAGGGATAATTGAGTGTAGCCATCGTCCCATATCTCCATTGTCCCAAGATGTTTGCCAACTAGCAAGTGTCCTCTGTCGAGAAGCGCTATAAAATTCATTGTAAGCGATGGGTCTTTCATATATTTCACCATCTAGTGCACCAATCTTGGCTAAATTATCAGCTTTCTCATTGCCCGCAATAGAGCAATGGGCGGGGAGCCACACTAGGGTAAATTTATAACATTTTCTTGTTAGGTTACTCAGAGATTCTCGTATCTTCCCCAAAAAGAATGGATCGTGATTATCAATCCTCTTTGAGCGTAGAGCTGCAATTGTGCTGAGACTATCAGTGAGGATAAAGTAATGGTTCGGGGGTAAAGTATTAATTATTTGCAAACTATAGTGAACTGCTGCAAGTTCCGCTATATAAACAGAGGCGGGTTCTGCAAGTTTGAGAGAAATTGAAAAATTATTGTTGAAAATACCGAAACCAGTGGCCTCACTGATTCGTGACCCATCAGTGTAAAACATTTTAAGGCAGTCTATGTGTTGATATTTACTTGTGAATATTTTAAGGATCTCCCGCGAGCGTAGATGATCCGGAATTCCACGAATCTCTGCTTGCATGGACATGTCGAAGAATAAAGTGGATTCAGGAGTATCTAGTTTATTGACGTATGTGGGAACATACCTAGCAGGCGTTATTTCTTGTGACATGTGATTGAAATACACTGTCATGAATCTGGGGTGGCATTTCGCATCTCGATTCGATCTAAATTCTATCGACTCGACCTTGTTTCGCATTACGTATTTCGAACCGAGCTCGAAAGTAAATTTTCGTTCGAGTTCGCTTGAAGAAGTGCTAGATTATCGAGAAGTGTTGGCATTATGGAACCATAACAATCGAACTCGAAAGCGACTCGAGTCGAACGTATTTGCTCGATAGTTTTATTGCTGTCGACTGTCGTTCGAGATCATGATTTGTATTTTTATTTCGGAATACTTAGAGGAATTACCAAAAGGTGCAAAAAGCTCCCACGTACTTTGAGCTACTTTATGTTATAACTATTTTCATCATTAGAAACTTTTTTTTTTGGAAAATGTTATACCAAATATTGAATAATAAATAATCATACACCAAGTAATAATAAAAAAAAGTGTTAAAACAAATCGATGGAGCAAAGTGAAGACACCTTGACTTGTCTAATCGCTATTTGATAGATGCATAAAATCACAATCATTTTTGATTTCAAAGTGGTGATTTAGACAATTTTATATTCTAATTGATGCATTTGTTCCCGACTATACCTCAATTGTTTTCAATATCACAATATAGCCTTGAATTCAATGCCATAATGTACGTTTTATACACCAACAGAATTAGGTGTTATATCGTCATTTGAATTAAATGCATGAAAATACAGAATATTATCTTATATTTATAGGAAAGAAATTTGAATCAAATTGAATTACTAACAAATTATGCCATCTACAATTGATAAATGACGTAGCATTTTTTGAGCGATTTTCAACACCCCCCTCCCCCACCGTAGCATTTCGTCACAAACTTCTAAATACCCCCTGGTAATTACGTAGCTTGACGGTAACTCTACCTCCCTTATCCCCGCAAAATAAAAAAAAAATAAAAAACGATGATAGTTATTCCCCTTTAAAAAAGCTACGTAGCATGACAAGACCCCCTACCCCCTGTCGTCACACATCATCACAAAATACAAAACACCCCCCTTCCCCCATATAATGCTACGTCATTTATGGATGGTCCCTAACAGAATAATTAACTAACAAGTACACGGAAAACCCCGCAAACACGAAAACGAATTTTTGTCTTGACTATTTCAACTAAAAATGACTATTTTAACGAACTAGTTTTTAAATTTTTGCGTTATCAATTGCTGAAAAAAATTGTTGCTTTTGGAAGCTATCAGTTTCCTGAAAAAACTCTGAAAACCAATTTTTTAATGCAAAATTAGCCATTTTTATTGAAAATGGCAGTGCTCGCTAAGATTATTTTCAAAAAATTTGAGAAAAGCGGCTTCGAAGTTGTGTTGTTTTAAACAATTATTTAGATATTAAATATGTTATTTTATCTAAGAATAATTTGAATAACTCATTCCGCAGATAATACATTCTATCATGCGACTGAGGTCCAAATAAGAGACACTACCAGCTATTGATTTCGATGTTCCGGTGCTTCAACTTAAACAGCGAGATATATTAAAATTTTATGGAAAGAAGTTCAAGAATACAGTTATATCAAACTAAAATAATGCCCAAGCATCGAAAAGAGGTGGTGAGGGTGAGTGACGTGAACAAATTATGAACATGTTTGGGTCAATTTATTTACCACTATCACTATTTTTATTCTGTGAATTTGACGCTCATCAGAAAAAAACAAAACAAACTGCAATTTAGTTTACACTGAAAAAAATTCTTAGGTGGAATTAAAATTATCATACGATGAACAAAATCATTACTCGTTTTCTGCAACGAAGCATTTTCGTGCATTGTAAATAGTTCGTTTCGTCTAATTCACGAACTAAAAAAGTGGCATCTTGATGAACGAAAAGTTGAGTAGTTTTACATATTTAATGTACGGGTTATTCCACGTCAAATTTACAACCACAATTTTAATTCCTACCAAAAATTGTTCTTGCATTCTGCACAAAATAATTGACATCTATTTTTTGTTTGGCTGAAAACGATAGATTTTTTTAAGTTATGAGTTTTTGAATTTTATGAATTGGATTTTCAACCGCTGATAACTCAGAAACTCTTAGTTGTACGGAAAAATTTATTAATAATAAAAAGTGCGTTTTCGAATGAACTCACCGATAAAAATCTGATATAGTTTTTTTGTTAGTTATGTTATGAATTCTGCAAATGCTAGAAACATATTGAAAAAACAAGCTTGGACTAATAAGTTTTTTATTCCATGAAAACATTTATAATTATATTGAGAACCTTATTACTTTACGAGATATTTCAAAAATTGCCCTTTTTATTATTATAATTGTAATATCTCGCAAAATATTTTGAGATCCACTGCAAAATTTTTACACAATATTTCTAGCTTGATTTTCATTATTTGAAGAAAAAATAAGCAAAAAAATTGATCCAAGAAGAAAAAATAAGCAAAAAAAGAAAAAATAAGCAAAAAAATTGATGATTTTTAAAAAATTCTCAATTTTTCCGGCAAATGCATGCGCAATTTTTTATATTTAACATTTTTTCCATGCATACTTTCCGAGCTATCAGCGATTGAAAAATGTTCAATTTAACTTCAACAGTTGAAAACACATACCTTGAAGTAAATATTATATTCAGCCATAACAAAAATACCTGTCAAATATTTTTAGCTAAAGAATGCAAGAAAAAAAATTGGAATGAACTAAAATTTGATTTTTAAATCTGACGTTGATTGGCCCGTACGGTGCATAAAAGTTATCATCGATGTCTAAACTATTTTTCGTCAATGAAACGAAATGATTCGTTCTTCTATCAATTGTTTTAAATAGTGCAAATATTTTTGGAAAGGGTAAATTTATTTTTCGTACATTAAGAGAAAAAAAATCGTATTTCCATATTACATAGGATCTTTTTGGATCCATGTTTGACAACATCGATTTTGTTTCAAAGTGCTCACCCCTATTGTGTACTAGAAAAAAATGTTATATTTGCGAAACTTATCCATATATATTTCGATAACAAGCAACTAAAAACTAAATAAATGAAAACAATTCCTATATTTTACCAAGGTTGGTTTTATGAAACTTATTCGTAGCAGAATTAAAAATATTTTTTCTCAGTGTATACTCCTATTTGACAGTTTGCACTCGAACAGGCAGTCGAAATCTAGTACCGCAATCTAACAAGCTCGAACGCTTGGTCGAATGCGATACGTAATGCCGCAATTTAGTCGATACGACTTCAAAACGTTTCGAATCGAGTAACTCGAATCGAGATGCGGAATGCCACCCTGGTTTGGGGTTGAAGCTCGAGAAGTCTTTCAAAATTTTCAATTACCAGTGGGTTCATAACCTCACATCGAATAAGTAAACGAGAGGAGAGATCCCAGAATCGGTCTTTTAAAGGAAGAACTCCCGCTAGTACTTCAAGACTCATCGTATGGGTCGACTGCATGCAACCTAAGGCAATTCGTAAACAACGATACTGTATCCGTTCCAGTTTAATAATGTGAGTGTTCGCAGCTGAACGGAAACAGATGCACCCATATTCCATTACTGAAAGTATTGTTGTTTGATACAATCTTATCATGTCACTTGGATGAGAACCCCACCATGATCCAGTTATTGTTCGCAGAAAATTTATCCTTTGTTGGCATTTCGTTATTAGATACCTAATGTGGCCTCCCCATGTGCCTTTAGAATCGAACCAAATTCCAAGGTATTTAAAAGTCAGGACTTGGGCTATCGTTCTACCAACCAACTGAAGCTGAAGCTGAGCTGGATCACGCTTCCTTGAGAAAACGACCAACTCTGTTTTCTCCGTAGAGAAATCGATGCCCAGCTTTAAAGCCCAAATTGATAAATTATCCAAGCTATCTTGCAATGGTTGTTGTAAATTTATAGCTTTAGGTCCTGTGGCAGAAACCACCCCATCATCTGCATGGACTGACAATATAATTATCAATGTCATTCACGTAAAAATTATAGAGAAGGGGGCTTAGACAAGAGCCTTGTGGGAGACCCATGCAACTTATTCTGAGTGTCGCCAAATCGCCATATGAAAAATGCATGTGCTTTTCTGACAATAAATTGTATAAATAATTATTTAATATCGGTGAAAGACCACATTGATGTAGCTTCTCCGAGAGAACATCAATGGAGACTGAGTCGAATGCTCCTTTTATGTCTAAGAACACAGACGCCATTTGTTCTTTTTTTGCGTAAGCGAGTTGGATTTCTGACGAAAGTAGCGCCAGACAATCATTCGTTCCCTTTCCCCTTCGAAAACCAAACTGGGTATCTGAGAGCAAGCCGTTCACCTCAACCCAATTGTCGAGACGTCGTAGGATAATTTTTTCCAACAATTTCCTGATGCAGGATAGCATTGCAGTCGGTCGATACGAGTTATGATCGGAGGCTGGTTTTCCCGGTTTTGGAATAGCGATAACTCTCACTTGTCTCCAGTCGTGCGGGACAATGTTCTGCTCAAGAAGCTTGTTGAATAAATTCAACAAGCGTCTTTTTGCTAGGTCAGGCAGATTCTTCACCAAGTTGAATTTAATTCTGTCTAGTCCCGGAGCATTATTGTTGCATGAGAGGAGTGCAATTGAAAATTCCATCATTGTCAAAGGCGAATCTATGAAATCGTTACTTGTGGGAGCATCGCGAGTGATTTTCTGCGCAGGAGCAGAATCTGGACAAATTTTCTTGGCAAAATTAAATATCCAACGATTCGGAAAATCTTCGCTTTCATTAGTCACGTTTCGATTCCTCATTCTTCTGGCTGTGTTCCAAAGAGTACTCATTGATGTTTCTCTTGACAAGCCATTAACGAAGTGTCTCCAATAACTAGACTTTTTGGCACGACGTATACTGTCAAATTTGTTTTGCAAAATGAAATAATTTTCAAAGTTCTCACGTGTACCCCTGTTTCATAATTTCTTTGTAGGCAATTTGTTTAGTTACATATGCATCAGAGCACTCTTTGTCCCACCAAGGATTAGGGGGCCGTCTATTTATTGTCATTCCAGGATTGCATTTCGTTTGGGCTTGTTCTGCTGCTTCAATAATTAAACCCGCTAAGAATTCATATTCTTCCGTAGGGGGTAGCTCTTCTGTCGAAGCAAGAGAAGTGGAAATTAACGTTTCGTATGTTTTCCAATCAATATTTCGTGTTAAGTCATAAGGAACATTGATTGAATTCGTAAGGCCTAATTCACTGTTAATTGAAACAACGATTGGCAAATGATCACTACCGTGAGGATCAGGTACAACCTTCCACGTGCAATCTAACCGAAGTGATGTCGAGCACAGAGATAGATCTAATGCACTTGGACGTGCAGGAGGTCTGGGGATGCGTGTTGTTTCGCCAGTATTTAAAACTGTCATATTAAATTCGTCACAAACATTGTATATCAAAGAGGATCGATTATCATTGTAGAGGGAACCCCACAACACTCCGTGCGAGTTGAAGTCTCCCAGTATCAGACGCGGAGCAGCCATGAATTCCACTACCTCAAAAATTTGACGTTGTCCAATTTGAACTTTGGGAGGTATATATATAGAAGCGATAGACATGTCTTTGCCTTTAATATTTGTTTGGACTGCTACAGCCTCAATGCCAGCAATCATGGGGATGGTAATTCTATAGAAAGAATAGCACTTTTTAATTCCTAGAAGCACTCCTCCATACGGGGTGTCTCGATCTAGGCGAATAATGTTGAAATCATTTAAGTTGAAATTTATGTTTGAAGTAAGCCATGTTTCACATAGAGCAAAAGCATCGCATTTTAAATTATGCAGTAAAATTTTTAAGGAATCAATTTTTGGTATGATACTTCTGCAATTCCACTGTAAAACAGTGATGGAGTCTTTCACCTTAGGAGTTGAATTAACCATTGAAAGATATAATTGCTGCAAGGATGGGCCATTGAGCAATCAGCTGCTCTAAAAATGTTCTAATTGTTGGGAGGAAAGCTGAAAGTATACTCTTTAATATTGAATGCTTTAAAAATCCAATCAAAAATTTCAGAAAATTTCAATAATCCTACCCCCGGCTGAGGCTCAGAGGAAGTCGAAATTTTATTATTTCCAGTAATGGTGTTCTGTTTGGATTGTACGTTCCCAAAACCGGGCGGAATTGATTTCGGTTTTGAGTCGGAATTTTTCGGTTTTGGGCGCAGTTTATCTATTGGTGGAGAAATTTTAAGGCCCTTTCTTGGCAGCTTGGGAAAAGAAGACTGTTTTCTTTTTCTGGAATTTCCGGGTAAAACAAATGATGTACCTTCGCACGCTCCGTCAGAGTCAGACTGTTCCGAAAATAGAGATGCGTAAGTGTTTTCTAAGAAGATGGGTTTAGGGGTAGCATTTTTCAACATTTCTGCATAGGGGCGCTTAGACCTCTCCTTCAAGGATCGTTTAATTTTATCCTCACGCAATTTATAAATGGGGCATGCAGGGAGCTCATGTGAGTTTTCTCCGCACATTAAACATTTTTCTGAATTTTCATTGCATGTATCCTCTTGATGAGAACCCCCACATTTGCCACACCGTGCCTTATTGGAACAGTAAGTGGCTGTGTGGCCAAGCTGTTTGCAATTAAGGCAATTCATTACACGATGGATAAAAAGGCGAACAGGGAGACGAATCTTATCGATAATGACATAGTTGGGCAGCGCAGACCCAGCGAAAGTCACTCGAAACGAGTCAGACAGTCGATAAACTTTTTTATCTCCTTCGTGTGATACTGAATGCAATTGCTTGCATTCAAGTATTTTTACGTCTTTAAGTATGGTGTCTTTCAAACGACCAACCCCATGCTTAACTAAGTCATCAACAGTCAAACTCGATTCTGTGATGACCCCATCAATTTCAATTTCCTTTGAAGGAATATACGCTCTATATTCACGCGTAAAAAGCTCGCAAGAAGCAATTGCATTGGCTTGTTTGAGACTACCAACGACAATGCGTATTTTATCTTTATTAACTTTGACGATCTCTTTTACATCCGAGAATCGCGAAGTCAAATCTTTAGAAATTTGAATGATATTTAGCGCCTTTGCTTTACGCCTAATAAATACAATCCATGGTCCCGTTGACGACTCTGGGTAAATTTTAATTCTAGTCGGGTTTACATTTTCAGCAGAAGGCTTAGGGGGAGGGTCTGTTACTCTTTCTCCCATCTCTTCATCCATTTTACCTAGTAAGAAAAACTATCACAAAAAGGAATGAAAAATATACCTGTTATCTGCTATCTATTAGGTGACGAAGACACCGGTAGAACACACCTCATGTGTTACGTTGTAAACTCGGTGCCCGTTGTTTGACAATGTGACACTTGCTGTCCTTCTTCGTCGCGTTGCTTCTTCAGTAGAGAAATAGTCCTACCTGCAACACTTCAAAACTCTCTCCGATGAAGCTGCTCGTCGGTATCACCACCACAAGCGCGCTCTCTCCGTTTCCACCACCTCGGTAGACAAATGTGGCTACCTGTGGCTTGCTGCGAAAATCCCACTGTCGATGCGGCACTTTTCGGTGCCACTTGTTTTCCTTATTCGTCGTACCACTTCTGCGGTAGACAAATAGAGCAAATGGGTCTACCTGTGACGCTTCCCTCTCGTCGATTAGAATTGCCCGACGACACCAATACACTATATTTTTTTCTGTGTGTACAGGCACGATCACTGTCGATTTCTGCCACCGCTGTAGGCAAATTCGTCTACCCGCGGTTTGCTGTTAAAACACCACTTGTCGAGGATGCCGTTGACCACGTCTCCGACGTATCAACTGTCGACTCACACTTAACAAACTGGTCTCTCTCTCCCACAAAAACGCATACAGCGTCTCGCACTTCGTCACTCTCTCGAGCACAAAACCTTCCACCTGGAGGCACAACCGTCTCGGTCGGTTGCAAAAACTGTTATGATTCCGGCAGATGCCTGCACGGTACTTAAACGATCAAGAATAAGATACAGGTCAAACTAGCAAACCATAACAAAATGTTCATCTTTGTACAGGTTCGTAAACTTTGTGACTGGTATCGCCTTACGCGCGACAGGTAAATTATCCTCATGACCAGTCTCAAGACCGATGACGCATTTAAATTCCATGACATGTCACGAGACCAACCATCGAGGCTTGGCAGCTAACCTGTTTGAGACATGAGACATTTTCAGCAGAGCGTGAATGTACGGGTGGGTTGACATGTCGCGAAAAATGTACACAGGTTCCAACTATGCGATCGGCTTTCAAAGGCATTCCGGCGAATTAACTCTAGTAAAAGTATTTATTTATTTAGGGTAGTAGAATTTGACGAATTTTGAAAACGCTTTTCCTAAAATAAACAATATTAAAGTTAGGTTTAATGAGTTACACATTTCGATTGATACCAGTAAATTTACATTTACTTGAGTGTAACAAATGGCCTGCGTTAAGCCATACCGAACCGAGCGCCATGATTTTTTTCTGGTATTTTTCATGCAAAAAATCATTTTTTGATAACTTACCATTAACTGAGAAAGTTGAGGGATACTAATTTGCTTTCAATTACTATTTGAGTACTCAAAAATAATTTTATGTGGGTGTTACTAGCATTACATTGGATGTGATAGCGTTTTTTAGGCAGGTATCTTAAAATGGCGCTTGGTCCCCTTTGGCTTAACACAGGCCAAATGTGCTACATAATCTGCAACTTAACTGTACATAAGATTTGAAATTTACACGATTTGCATTTAAATAAAATGGAATTTACGTGCACTATTAAATGACATTTAATTGGAAAAAATCGTTGTGTAGTGGAAATGTCTGTGTCGCTTGGATAATATTTAATCTTCTGCAGTAATATTTACTGAGATATGGTGTAGCTTTGTGTTATGAGTGATGTGGTGTTCATTTATGTTAAATTGAATGGAAAATTGTAGTAGATTAGGTTTCACGTAAATGTTTATTGAATTAATTTTCAAATTATGTTATAAAGAATATTCATGATTTTTTACTGGTAGTTTTTAATAATTCGGTCTGCGATTGTACTATTCCTTGGACTAATGCTTTAGAAGATGATAGGTAAAATGTCATTTTATTGGCAAGATTGACATCTGGTCTTAAAACATTAGATGTGAAAATTAACTTGCATTTGAGGTCGATTTAAGGCATTATTGTAGATCATGAGATATTTGGGCCAAGTATCAGAATGTTGGTAATTCAGCAACATAGCCGGCTGGTTATACGCGGTAGGGTATCTGGATATTATATCCCCGATGAGTATCATTTTGAACGGTCATAACTAGTCAAAGGGCCCAGACACAGAGAGCTAGCGAATTCTGCTCGACTTTTTAATTACGATACAAACATAATAATTCAAGCATCAATACGAGAACAGATGAATAGTACAGAGCGGTTCGGGGTATTGTCAGTACATCATGAAATAAGTAAGATACGGTAAGAAAGTTAAGAAGCGTTGAACTCCGTGAGGAACCTGCGGCAATACGGGAAAAGATCTCTCGGAAACACTGGTAGCGGGATCGGTGAGCTTTCGTTCCCGACGTAATTTGAGCGCGCTTAAGAGATGTTATTCACCGGTTATGCGAGTAAAATGTTTCAAAACTTTATTTCGTTTCTAAAAGGTCGAAGCAACATAAAAAAAAACAAAATAAGCGAGACTGCTGCATGAATGGTAGAATACTACTCATATTTAACTATCGGTAAGGCAATCCACGTTGTAAACCATCCAAGAGTGTACCACGTATGCTCTATAGGTTGACATTCGATAGAACAAAGAGAGTTTTGCAAAGCCCGACGTCAAGGATGTAGCAGAATTAGTTTGTCCGTCGAACCAAAATTTGTTTTTCTTATTTACATTTTTTTGAGTAGAGGGAAGATGTGGGACAGCGAATGAATAGTGTCTTCTATCTGTGGTATTACGCTGTTTCCTATCCCTTGAACTTTACGCTCACTTTGACAGGTACCAATCGATGCACGAACTATGACTGAGCGCAAGCCCGAAAGCTAAGCGCTGATGAGTACACCTTGGCCGCATTCGTATTCTAGCTGTGATAGTGGAGCGATAGGTATTCGTCCCGCGCGAGTTCCGTTGATATGGCAGCAAGCGACTACACAGTTTCATTCTTTTGAATCCTAGGATGGGGCGCTCCCGCTTCCTATGATTGTTTCCCAATGTCTCTCAAAACACACCTGTATTAGATTCTGCAATTTGTTTGTTTGTTTGGTCAATAGTTCTTTCTGGGGAATACACTTCAGTGTTTTATTTTGTGTGGAATGTGCACCAATCGAAAGCTAAGAATATCGTTAGTTGGACCGATTGATAGACGTCCAAAACTATCCAAAGGAGATGTTAGTAGTGTGAATGCTTCTGTTCACATCTCTGATTATTTTCAGTTTGATTGTCAAGGTGATATTGACATAGGGTTTTGACATTAAGATGCTTTTTAGTTGGACAATGGTCCAACTAGCAGAGGTCCAACTAAAAAGCGGTCCAGTTAAAAAGTGACCAACCAGCGAATCACGACTGTAGTAAGTTAAAAAAATCAAATGAATAAAAAATAAAACTTTTCTGGAGAATGACTTTCTGGGAAATGGTGCATTCTGGGGGATAGAATTCTGGGGAATGGTACATTCTGGGAAATGAATTTCCGGGAATAGTATTTTCTGGGAGATGGTATTCTGGGAGGCTGAATTCTGGGGAATGGCTTTCTGGGGAATGATTTTCGGGGGAATAGTATACAATCGTTTTTGGCAACATTTTTTTTCAGTTGCCAAAACCGGAACCGCGCCAAAAATGGAACCTTTTTTTTAAAGTTTGAATTTTTAATCTACGACTTAATGTTTTATGGATTTTTAATCATGTGCGAAGTGGGATGAGATGAAAGAAAAAAATAAGAAAATTCAATTTTATTCATGTTTTTATCAAATTCAATCGTCGCACAGTGATCCCTTTCCATACAAAAGTCGGACAAAACCTCAAAAGGGGTCCGAATTTGATGAAAATTTCACAGTGGGGTAATTTTACGGCGCTGAATTCATATTTGGTGATAATTTTTTTTTTATTTTTTACCTCAAACTTTCGGCACCTATATCTTAAAATTCATTCTAAAAAAAATGGTTTAGCGAAATTTTAGCAGCATACACATTTTTTCAATTGTTGATAATACTAAGAGACTTTTATAAAATATATTACGAACCCTGGGTAATCAAAAACTACCATGCGTCACCTTCAGACATATCATGAAAAATCACCTTTTTCATATCTCGGGACAGAAAGAGGCAAAACAAGACATTTATTTTCGAAAAGTACACTAATCTTCAAGAGTCATGCACCACAAGCCATCTTTCCGAACTGTTTCGAAAAAAAAGTACAACCACTTTGAACATTATAATTTTAATTTAATGCACGATTTATTATCTGTTCTTCAGAAAGAGTGAGTGAGAAGAAAGCCTTGTACCGACTAAATCGAATGGTAAATATAAGTCCAGCGAATAATCTTACTAATGAAATCAGTTTGACCCTAATCGGAATCTTAATTAAAACGATATATTCATTTGAATATCATAGGTTTGAACACAGTTTTTTTTTCGAAAGTTGATCATCAATTTCACCTTTGACGTTCTGTAAAAATCTATCTTTTGTCCTCATGACTTCATATTTTGAGAAGACTGTTCAACTTGTTTACAAACAGACAAAAATGTTAAATCATGAAAAACCCATAGTAAATTTTTGAGGTTTTGTACGGCTAGGCGACACTGTGCGCCGTCCAGTGGAATTCTCACAATTTCTCGAGTGCAATGCCCCTCATGACGGAGGTGTAACATATCCTTTAATTCGAATCGCTTTTCTTCGGCCCACTGGACGTCAAAACTCAAACAATTCAATATTAATTCGTCAAAAGGGCGAAAGTGTTTTTTGTAAACAAACTTGTTTCGCTCATTAGTCTGCTGCAGAGTAGAATTTCATGAAAAATATGCGTTATTGTGAATGTTTACCCTTTGTAGAAGTAATTTCAAATGCTTTCTGCTTCGAAATTGTAGTAAATTAAGAGAAACCATCAAAATAAAAGTTTGTTTACAAATCTTATTCGCCCTTTTGCAAAAGATTGGCTACACTGCCAAGGGATAAGCCTTGTACTATTCGCCCGTGTTTTCTGCATTAGTTTTGTGTGTTTTAAATGGTGGAAAAAGTGAATTTAGTGTCCTAATGTAGTGTGAATGTTTCTAATAGACTAATAGAAGAATTATGGCTAATAATAAGGAAAGTATGGGAAACAAATGAAATACCGGACCAATGGAGAGAAGCTCTGCAGATACCTATACCCAAGAAGAAAGCCCCAAAAAATACTGCAGATTTCAGAAGAATAACACTGAGTAGCGTAGGGTATAAAATTTATACAACTTGGCTAGTTAGAAGATTAAAGGAATATTCTGGAGAACCGGGATATCATCAAGCAGCATTCGTTAATAATCGGTCAACTGACGATCAAATGTTTTACGTTAGAAGATATATGGAGGCATACTGGAATAGGGGAGAAACAGTGATAGTAGCATCATTAGATATAAAAAAAGCATTTGACATGGTGAATCTGGATTCAATACAGGAAATACTGTTTGAACTTGGAGTACCGCAACATATAATTAACAGAGTTAGACAGGCAATTAATTATGAGTTTACAAGTATTCTTTGGGAAGGCATAGAAACAGAGAAAAGAATGAAAGGAAAAGGCATTAAACAAGGTTGTCCAATGTCTCCATACATATTCACGTTAATAATCCAGAAAATTTTAAAAGAAGTTAAGGCTAAGTTTCCTTCATTAAATCTACTTGAATTGAATAATAAGCATTTACCTGTTTGTTTAGCTTTTGCAGATGACATATTAATAATAACGAAGTCAGTAAAAGAATTGGACAGCATTGTTAAATTATTAAAAGAAGAATTCAGGAAAGTAGGACTAGAGCTAAATCCAAGTAAAAGTGAAATTATTATTAGGGAACCTTCAACAAACAGAAAACTACCATTAACACTACTGATCGATGGAGACCAAATTAATGTTGTTAAAACGATGAGGTACTTGGGGACATATTTAACGGAAACTTTGGATAGAGCAAATACTACAAGAATTAGGTGTAGACAGGCAACAAATAGTGCAAAGATAGTGATAGAATTTATGAGAAA
This sequence comes from Topomyia yanbarensis, assembly GCF_030247195.1. NCBI lineage: Eukaryota > Metazoa > Arthropoda > Insecta > Diptera > Culicidae > Topomyia > Topomyia yanbarensis. The sequence continues at coordinate 119,043,169 of NC_080670.1, forward strand.
ATTTAAACCAAGTTGGAAAATTGCCAAATTGATTTATATGACAGTGATTTCTCCAGCAATGACATACGGATTAAAAGGAGCAGCTTTATTAAAAAGAAACAGAAAATCAATAGCAAGGTACGAGATTCAAATAATAAAAGAATTATTAAAATATTCCAGAGATAGACCAAGAGGTAGGATTAAAGTATCAAAATTACTTAAAGGTAAAACAGCAGTGAACAGAATAAGAGTATTGCAGCTTAAATATTGGGCACATATTCAAAGAAGGGAAAGGGGGCATCCCCTAAAAATTGCTCAACGATTAGAATTTAAGGAAAGGAAAATAGGCAGACCAGCAAAAACTTGGAATAATACAATAATGGAAAATAAAGAAAAAATACCAGAATTATCAGAAACTGAATGGAAAATCTTGGCGAGAACAAAAAATAAATTTAACAGAAAGGTGGAAGAGATGTACAACAAAATAGGTAGTGAAGAAGAATCTTGCTCTGAAATTGAGGATACGTAGATAAATAGGAAATAGGGTATAATTATAAAAATGAATCAAAAGAACAAATAACTATTTTGTAGGGTAGAAAAGGAAAGTTAGAGAATCTGTTAAAGGAAAAGCTTAGTGGCGCGTATATTGGGCTGTATTGGGAGGGGTATAAACAGAATCGAAAAGATACAGGGTTTTTTACCTAACATACTTGGTTTTCCCTGCCAATAAAAAAAAACAAATAATAAATAAATAAGAAACAACACAATTATTATTATTATTCGCAAATATTCCTTGATTATAATTATAAGAACACAGAGAAAAGTAAAGAGAAAACAAGATGATTACATACATATATGTACAAGTATGTGTGTAGATCTGTGTATGTGATATGTATGTATATGGGCAGGGCAATTGAAGCCATCCGTCTGAGGGACGTTCCGTCCGCTAGAGCGCCAAACATGCACTTTGTCTCTCGTAAGATGGTCCAGGTTTCCGCAATTCCAACACATCATGGATATGTCCGGGTCCTTGCAAGCTTCTGCCAAATATCAAACACCTGAAGTAATTCTCCGCTTGTTTATTCACTAGAGAGGTGGCCCTCAATTGGCACCCAACCATAAGTTGCCCTACCTCAAGCGCCTTGTCAGCAGCAGACGACAAAAAAAAAAAATTAAAAAGTCATCCCTGTCTGAGCCCCACGTACTCCTTAGTTAACCGGATCGTCATGAGCAACTCGACCAGGTTAAAATGCAGCTTCAGTGCACCTTTTAACTCGTTAACAGTCCTGATATCATCCTGGTCTATACACATAATCACTGTGTACGGGCTTAAGGCTCTAACTTCTGCCCTTTCACCCAGTGATGTGGTAATAATCTCTTGTATAGTAGAGCTGTTCATCGTGGGGTCCTCCTTCAACTCGAGTATATGTATGTAATTGTGTATATGTGTGTATGTATGTAAACATGTAATACAATGTGTATATGTATGTAGGTATTGTATATGTATGTGTGTATGAATGTATGTGTATATTTTTATGTGTACATGTGTGTATCTATGTATTTTTATTTTATGTGTATATGTGTGTATATGTATATAAAAATGTTCAAAAAAATGGTTGCATTATACACGGGATTGTTTTGTAGTGCACATATATAATCTATTAATGTGAAAAACTAATACTTATGGATAGAAGTCAGATCTTCCTCCAATTACAGCTCCTTGGAGATCTCCGATGGAACAACTTACACAAGTCCAACGGGCAGTGACACCAGACTAGAAAAACGGAAGCGCTGAGGAAAACACGGAGTCTATCAGTTTGTTTTTTTTGTTACTATTTCCCCTTTTCTTTCTTAAATAAGCAGGAATTCAAGAAATGTGGATGAGAGTCAAAGGAGACATAAATGGGAGATAGGAATGAAGGTAGAAAACTGCAAAAATGGTAAGTTTTATAGTACACATGTGTTATGTTATATATATATATATATATATATATATATATATATATATATATATATATATATATATATATATATATATATATATATATATATATATATATATATATATATATATATATATATATATATATATATATATATATATATATATATATATATATATATATATATATATATATATATATATATATATATATATATATATATATATATATATATATATATATATATATATATATATATATATATATATATATATATACAAATTGAACCAATATACTAAATACGCGTCGATTTCCTGCTTAAATGGAATCGAAAGTTTTACTGTAATGTTGCAATCCAATTGATGCAAACATTACAGTAAGGCGGGGCTAGTTGATGGAATGATGACCTCGGAACATGTCTGGCTCTGTACACGAAATGGGTCATCGGAAAGTCAATTGAGCTAACACCTTCCTAAATCCGTGAACCAAGTTATTTGCATGAATGTCTAAATACATGCAAACATCTTTTTTCTGTAAATCACTACCAGCTAGTGGGAGATAGAAAGGTTAACACACACACACACTAATGTAGTGTGAATGTTTCTTCTAATAGTGTTTATAAAAGTGTTCTAATCAGGCCATTCTAGGGCCCGATTAAAAGTGAATTGATAGCTGAAACTTTTCCGATTAGGCAGTAGCCATATTCGTTTAAAGTTCTCAAACACTAAGGGAGTATCTTTCTTTTTTATATGAATATAAATGTGAATGTGTTATCTTTAAGACATTGCTGACACACTTTTGGTGAGTTGCGTCTCACCTTTTAAATCGTTTAGTTTTACCGTTGAATTGTCAATCCAAAGGTACTGATGGATGTGCTTTTTGCATCTTTTGTTTTGGCTGCCGTTGTTTTCTCCGAGCATGCGTTCTTTGTTTCTCTAGATTCATGCACCCAAACGTAATGGTACCGGTGCTACTAGAGGGGATTGTGTGGAGTATGTGAGAGCTTTGCCATTGGGTTGTTCTTGTGAGTGGTGGGTCTGTTTTTGTTTATTTTCCTTTTGCGCAGTGGTCGGTCGCTTTCACGCTTGTACGTTAGCTTTTTGCATGTATAGGGGTGCCGTGTGATCGGGGGAGTTGGTGAACGGGGAGAGTCTCTCATGTGTGGTTTGGGCGAGGAAGCCCGACGTGAGTTCTATGCAATTCATTGCACGCACACTACTCGAGATTTTTTTTTCCTCCGACTGTCCCGGACGCGCATTATATCGGTCTGACCCGCATTTGCGCGGGCAGAATTGTTGCCATTTCGTATAGTATTTTTTGATTAACGAATAATGGTATGATGTCTTGAAGATATTAATGCAATATTATTGAGGTCAGATTGATGTACTGGAACAGTTTTGTCAATAAACTGCTGACATATTGATGAAATTCCCGCCAACGCGCAAATCTTATTGTTGACTTTGGTCAACCGTTTGACAGAAGGTAGTTTCCGGAATCGTAATCCCCAATAAAACGCTCGGGTTTTGTAACGGGAGATTATAATTTTCCTATCGAGAAAACAATAAGTTCTACTGTAATTTTATCTCGCATTTTCGCATAGTTATAAGTTTAGATAAGTAGACCGTAACTAAATATACATATATAACTCATATGTGTAAGTATAAATATTGTATGGTATGCGCATTATAATTTCATATCTAAATTACTCATGTTTAGTCCTTTTCTGCCTCTCGTCTATTCGAATACGATCAGGGAATTCTGACAGGTTTTTGGTCGATAAGCTGTTCGAATAAATTCAATTTATAATATCCTGCCTTAGTTCTGTTCATATTTCTTACCGAATCGTAGCAAGGAGCGAATGGAGAATTCTGCTAGTGAGCTGGCTATTATGTTAACCTAATTTTAAGAGTAATGTAAGTAGTAATTTTAAAGTAATTTCAGATTAAATTCTTACCGTTTTTATATGTAGAAATAAGGTAGATTTTAAGGCACTTTTAAGCACTAGTTAGATTAATTTTAAATTCAATTAATTTAATATAATTAACTTCGATAAATATATTTTTAGCAATTGGCTTCCTACACTGGGACGAATAGAATCTTTTTGCTTACTCACCGCGATGACAGTTTGACAGTCGTACCCACGATGTTACCTGTCACCTCCAGGTGAGCTCCGTCGTTGACTGAGTTAGTGTGCGAGGACCAATGTGTTGGAATATCAAGGTGCGCTAGCCGAGTAGAGTCGGGTAACACTCCCCCCGGGTACGCCAGCCTCCAGGTTGGCTTACTACTTCTCGCGCCGAACGTCCAACACAGCCAACTTCGAAGTGGGTCGCTCGTACACGCCTACAGCTGTCCGCACTGTAGCCGATCGTATCTGGCCATCCTTGCCAGCATGCGTCTGGATAATCTTTCCAATGGGCCAGCAATTCCGGGGTAGTTTGTTGTCAGTGATGACCACAACGTCACCAACAACGATTGGTTCCGTATGGGCGAACCATTTTGTCCTCCTAGTAATTTCTGGCAGGTAGTCGGATAACCACCTCTTCCAAAATCGGTTCGCGAGAATCTGAGATGTACGCCAATTTTGTCGGAGCGCAGCACCACTATCGTCCAACAGACAAAGTGGCTTCATACCATTCGAGGTTCCCAGCAAGAAGTGGTTCGGGGTAAGAGCGGGTGCGGAATCGTCATCAATCGGAACATGTGTCAAAGGACGAGAGTTTACAGTGTTTTCGATTTCTGTAAGCAAGTTGCGGAGCACTTCATCAGTCGGCTTTCGTGATGGACAGATGGCCATTAAATTGTTTTTTACAGTGCGTATGAGACGCTCCCAGCTTCCGCCCATATGTGGCGCCAACGGCGGATTAAATACCCACTCAGTATCGGGGCTTATAAACTCCTTTGTGATCATTTCCTGATCTATCTCCTCAACTAGCTTTTTTAGCTGCTTACTGGCTCCAACGAAGTTTGTACCCCGATCACTATAAATTTTCCTGGGACAACAACGCCGCGCAAAGCAATTTCGAAGGGCAATGATGCACGAATCAGTGGTAAGTGAGTGGACTACTTCGAGGTGGATTGCGCGAACTGTCAAGCAGGTGGCAAGCATAACCCAGCGTTTTTCCACTCGTCTTCCAAGGGCGACTTCTACTGGGCCAAAATAATCTACGCCCACGTGTGTAAAGGGTCGGGAAAATGCAGCTAGTCTGGCTGCAGGAAGATCAGCCATGATCGGGTTCCGTGGCAATGAGGCTTCGTTCTTACAGCGTTGACAGTTACTGCGTATTGTTCGATAGCAGACACGGATTCGGGAAATGTAGAATTTTTGCCGTATCTCGTTGATCACGGTTTCATGATTTTGGTGGTGGTATTTGTTGTGGTAGTGTTGCAAAATAAGAGTGGTTATGTGGTGATTACGAGAAAGAAGTATTGGACTTTTAGCATCCTCCGTAGCGAAATCGCAAGCAGCAATCCTACTTCGCATCCGCATTATGCCGCGGTCATCCAACCATGGTGTCAGTTGGTACAGTTGGCTCACTTTGGGAAGTGGTTTTTGAGGGCACTCATTAAGTAAATTCACTTCTACGGGAAACGCTTCACGCTGAGTAAGACGCAGGATATACTCCTCGGCACCACGTTGTTCTTCCATGGAAAGTGGTGCTGTGCGGATTCGCTCGCGTTGTAGTTTGCGGCGGCAGTTAGCCAGAAAACGCTGGACAAGTGCAACTACACGGACTAATCGCTTCCAGCTAGAGAAATCGACGACGCTTATGATTGGTGTTGGTTCAATGTGGTGAAATAGTAAGCGGTGACGGAGCTCGGTATCGGTAGCGTTAGTCACAATCGTTGAATGTGGCCAATCGACTTCTGGGCATTTCAGAAACTCGGTACCATTGAACCACCTTGCTTCTGGAGTTAGATCTGGCTGTCTCGTCCACTTAGTTCCGTCGTCTGCAACGTTAAGCTTGGTTGGGATCCATCGCCATTCCCTTTCATCGGTAGTTTCAAGAATCTCACTTACACGGCAGGCGACGAATTGCGAGTATCTGCGATGATCTGAGCGTATCCAGCACAGCACATCTCTGGAGTCTGACCAGTAAATACGCCTGTTGATTGGTATAGAAAGTGTCTCTTCGATTGATTGAGCAAGCCTAGCACCAATTACAGCCGCCTGAAGCTCCAGCCTAGGGATAGAGTGGTACTTCAATGGAGCCACTTTGGTTTTGGCTGCTACGAGGCGGCATTCAACTTCTCCAGCGTGCATGAAACGGAGGTACACTGCGGCCGCCATCCCATTTTCACTAGCATCTACGAAAGTATGCAGTTGTACTTCGACGGCATCCTTCGAAGACCGTGTTTGTCCATTGTCGTTTTGGATTGATGGATTGATGTTCCGAGGTTGGTTGGCACAGCTTAAAGTTGAGTGATCAATCCTGAAACATGAAGATTCCACGCTATCAACTGGAGGTGTACGTAGTTGATAGCAACGTGAAACCTGAACGTACTCGACTTGCAGAAGGACTGCTAACCAAATTTTCCATTTGTTGTACGAATCGTCATTGATTTCTTCGTCCCATTGGGTACCGGAACGCCAGATATCCTGCAGCAGAACTTTAAGATACATAAGGTAGTGAGCGATCAAACCAAGGGGATCGAAGATCGTCATAAGCACACGGAGGACCTCACGTTTCGTGGGGCATCGTTGACCTGACAATAAGGCGCTGTCATAACGGTTCCATCCAACCTTGTAAGTGAAAACATCCTTTTCTGTACACCACCACATCCCAAGCACTTTCTCGGTGGACAATTCGGGCGCGAGATCCAGATTTTTCTCGTGGGTCTTATCTTGTTTTAAACACCCCAAGACCCGTTTGGAATTACTGATCCAGTTGCGGATTTCAAAACCACCTCGAGAGTGTACATAGTGCACGTCCTCTGCAATACGAATGGCATCTTGTTCCGAATTAGTGCTAACCAGCATGTCATCAACGTAGTGTCGCTTTATTATAACCTTCGCCGCTGTAGGAAACTCGTGAGAAAATCGTTCAGCGTTTAAAGTCATCGCATACTGCGCGCTGCTAGGCGAACAGCAGGCACCGAACGTCATCACGCTCATGACGTAGGTCGCCAAATTGCCGTCCTTGTCGGTCCAGAAAAAGCGTTGGCACTGTTGGTCTTCGTCACGGATACGTATCTGGTGGAACATCTCGCGCACGTCCCCAGCTAGACTTATTCGCCCTTCTCGAAATTTAAGCAGGATAACAAAAAACGAGCAAAGGTAATCTGGTCCTTTTAGCAGAACGGAGTTCAATGAGATCCCGAAACTTTTGGCCGCTGCGTCCCAAACCAATCGCACTTTTCCGGGCTTATTCGGGTTTGTTACCGGGAACACAGGAAGATACCAGACGCGCGGAAACGTTTGTCTGAGTTCGTCGTCGTTAAGTTTCCTTGCATACCCTTTCGCAACGTAGTCGGCAATCATCTGTTGGAGTGCCTCCGCTAAGAACGGGTCTTTGTCCATTCGTGTAATAAGGCTTTGGTGTCGACGAAGAGCCATTTCACGGCTATCAGGTAGACGGATATCTTCGTAGCGCCAAAGTAGACCAGTTTCATAGCGATTGCCAACAAGTTGGGTACGAGACTTCAAGATATTCTCAGCACGTTGATCTTCGGAAGATAGAATAACCTTGTCGGATTTTGTGATGCCTAGGCTATCCAATGCGAAATAAGCCTTCACGGCTTGATGCAAGTTCTCGTCGGAGTGTTCTGCATCTACACACACATGAAACGCACATTGTCCAGCAGCAAGGGTTTCATGCAGCTTCCATCCGCCGCAAACGGTCCATCCTAGCCGTGTTTTTACTGCAATTGGTTCATCGTATCCACCCTCTTTGGTCTTAAGCACTACACTGACTCCTAGGTGCTTCATTCCGATCAGTATACGTGGTCTTGCGTGGCATCGTGGCAGGCGAATCGTCCTTTTGATCGTTGTGCAGTAGTTCATGATGCATCCGCGTACAACCGTTTTTTCCGCATAGTTTAGCAGTGCAGCCGTACCTAACGTGTTTGCGGACACATCTGCGACATAAATCGAATTCTCGCACTGCGGCCCATCGTGAATCCCGAGACAACTCCTGAAAGCGCTTACATTTGGCGACTGCGTTACAGCTACCTTTGCAGATGGGGCAACTATTATCGAACGATCGTTTCACATTTGCACTGGACTGAAGTGTGTGTAGGGATGCAGAAGCTTGGTGTGACGTTTCGGCATGGGCATTAAGGTAGGCACTTTCCCTTTTAGTCGCTCTAGCCTCGAAACGTGCTGGCTTGGACTCCATCATAACCGATGGGATAGTTATTGCACTGGCTGCCTCCGCCAATGAGTACACCCAATCTCCAAACGTCGCTAGATTGACAGTAGACAGAGTCAGCCGGTATCGCGCCCAATCCAACTTGATGGTCGGCGGAAGCTTGCTAACAAGTTGGTGTAGCAGAGAAATGTTATACATATAGTCTGCAATACCGCAGGCATCAACTGTTGCACAGAAATTCTGCACGTTCACAGCAAAGTCTACGATTGTTTCCAGCTTATCTTCCCGCAGTGGGGGAAGTGCGTTGATTTTCCCTATCAACGAGTTGACGATAGCCTCTGGTTGTCCATAAAGCATTCGCAATGTTGCAATCACACCGGAAGCGTTGGATGGATACAACAGTCGACTTTGTACCGCCTCGTAAGCTTTCCCCTTCAGGCACCTTTGAAGCCGGATGATGTTCTCTTCGTCTGAGAATCCACACATAGCCGTAGTACTATTGTAGACTGAAATAAAAATGGGCCACTCTTCTGGTTTACCCGAAAAGACAGGCAGGTCCTTTGAAATCGCTTGACGTGCGGCCAACTGTTTCTTGTTGAGCTGGCAAAAGTCCGTGTCGTCTTCTTCGTCTACTGGCAACCGACTAACTCGTTGCGTCATTTGTACGGATCGCGTGAGCGGATGTTCGCTACCGTATATTGTAGAATCGGAATGGGAACGGGTTCGGTCTGCCGGCACCATTGAATCATTTCGAACGTTACATGCGCTTCCAATAATGGAACCTATGGCTGGTGAATTACTTCGGGGAATATCATCATGGTCCGGAAACGTGAATTGATGCTGAGTAGAATGTCGCTGTGGATTGAAGCCGCCAGCGGTCTGAGTAACTTTCCTCCCTCTTTGTTGCAGAATATTTACGCTGTTTACCCAATCATCAACTCTGCTCGCCGCCTCGCTGCGACTTGAATCAGACCGGTTCGACATTTCTTCAAGTAGAGCATACTTCTTCTTGATGTATTCACGATACTTCTCCGCTTCACGCAGCTCAAAATCTCGTCGTCTTTTTGCTTCCTCCTGCTCTAGCATTCTACGCCTCTCCGCCTCCTGTTGTTCGAAAGCCCGCTCCTCTTCTAATTTTTGAAGTTCTAGCTTCAAGAGCGACTTTATCGAGCACGATTGTGAAGTTGCTGACCGTGCTCTATTCGCCAATATAGTCGCCTTCGTGTCCGAATTGGGATGCACCGGCAACGTAACAGATTAACTGTGTTTAAACTGCTTGACCTCCAATGCCGCAACCATTTTGGAAACTATTGGATTTCGTCCAGACGAAATCGAGAGGCCCGCCACACCTACTGCGATGGGTAATCCAAGCGGCGCATTAATCTTCGGGACCGCAGGAATAACCGAATCACCACCGGTTTGATTTTGTTTAGACGATTTCTCTAGACCACCTGCATATTTTGGGATCGGCTGCAGCTTACGCTGGTACTCCCTTTCAGCTACGCAGTTGGGACATCTCCAGCTCACGTTCGCAATATCGTCTGCTACTCCAACACACTCATAATGATGCCACTTATCGCAAACATCGCATTGTACCATATCTTCGGTATCCGCTCCCTGGCAGATTTTACACGCCCAGCCGGGTACAGTATCATCGAACTGCTTACCCCTTGGAACTTTCAAGGCCACCTGTCCAATTTTACCACTACCACACACTTTTCCTCTGTTCGACACACCCTTTCCTACAGGTTTTAGCCACGCCCCAGTAGCATTATCTTTGGCACCCTCTGAAGTGCTTTTTCCACTCTGTTTGGCTCTATTTCGGTTCGACATACCCGAGAATTAATCGTAGATATTCGCGTAAACGAAAATTATAATTTGTTGACTTTGGTCAACCGTTTGACAGAAGGTAGTTTCCGGAATCGTAATCCCCAATAAAACGCTCGGGTTTTGTAACGGGAGATTATAATTTTCCTATCGAGAAAACAATAAGTTCTACTGTAATTTTATCTCGCATTTTCGCATAGTTATAAGTTTAGATAAGTAGACCGTAACTAAATATTCATATATAACTCATATGTGTAAGTATAAATATTGTATGGTATGCGCATTATAATTTCATATTTAAATTACTCACGTTTAGTCCTTTTCTGCCTCTCGTCTATTCGAATACGATCAGGGAATTCTGACAGGTTTTTGGTCGATAAGCTGTTCGAATAAATTCAATTTATAATATCCTGCCTTAGTTCTGTTCATATTTCTTACCGAATCGTAGCAAGGAGCGAATGGAGAATTCTGCTAGTGAGCTGGCTATTATGTTAACCTAATTTTAAGAGTAATGTAAGTAGTAATTTTAAAGTAATTTCAGATTAAATTCTTACCGTTTTTATATGTAGAAATAAGGTAGATTTTAAGGCACTTTCAAGCACTAGTTAGATTAATTTTAAATTCAATTAATTTAATATAATTAACTTCGATAAATATATTTTTAGCAATTGGCTTCCTACACTGGGACGAATAGAATCTTTTTGCTTACTCACCGCGATGACAGTTTGACAGTCGTACCCAAGATGTTACCTGTCACCTCCAGGTGAGCTCCGTCGTTGGCTGAGATAGTGTGCGAGGACCAATGTGTTGGAATATCAAGGTGCGCTAGCCGAGTAGAGTCGGGTAACACTTATCTTCGACAAATTTTCGGTTTTTCGTGGAAACGACCTCTGGTAGAAGGGAAGAGTTGTAAGATGGGAAACGTCGGCATATGTTTATACTCGAAAACATAAAAAATAAACGTCGTGGTAAAAAATAACTCCTTACTATGCTTTTATCAGTTTTTCAATAAAAACCATTATTTTTGGTGTGAATTTCGATAATCCAAAAGGGCAACATTCAACATTACTTGGCAAAATTCAACATTATTTGGCAAATGTCACGTTTTTTGTAAATATCTTACCAAAATACCAAACTGAAACATATTGCAGCGCAAACATTCAAATAATCGATTTAGATGCATACCATCAATAATTTCAATAATTCAGTTGGAGAATTTTCAAATCTCCAAGCAATTTCTGAAAACCCTCATCATTTCTCAGTTTAATGCTTGCCAGCTTGACAGCGCAGTAGTAACAAAAATGTTGGCTGGGACGGTGGTCAGTTGTCTGCCTGTGCGTCCCTTATCTATTTTAGTGGTCATTCGTTAACACACTTATCCTTGAGAACGGTTCTCCTTGGCTATGTGACGAATTTTTATCGAATCTTGTTTTACGCAAATAAGCGGTAACTAGTATCACTTTAGTTTTTTTCGGACTTGCCCATTTTGGTCGTATGTCAGTTCATTTGATGGTGTTTTAAGAGACCACGTATCCGCTGCTCAATGCTGATAGAGCTGCAATTTCTTTTGACTTAGCGAGCTATTTTTTATTTGTGTAGTGTTTGCTTGGTAGACTAACGAACTGATCCAGGGCATTTAGTGTGCGTGGAGAATGCGCATGGTCTTGTTCGAGTTGTAAAATTACTGTGTTTCGTGAATGACGATTGAGAATTGACAGTTCGCGAGTGCGGTCGGGGGCCAGTTACCGATTTGCGGCTGTCATAATAACATCACGAAGAGCAATTGATTCGTTGTCATGTCTGTTGGTTTGCTCTTAGTCTATTAAACCATGTTTTACATTTCTTATAAAAGAAATGTATAGAATTCGCTCAAACTTTCAAGATTTTTTCCGAGGCCCGGAGGGCCGAGTCTTATATACCAATCGACTCAGCTCGACGATTTGGGACAATGTCTGTGTGTGTGTGTCTGTGTGTGTGTGTGTATGTAACGGACAAATTCTCATTCGTGTTTCTCAGCAATGGCTGAACCGATCTTATCCAAACCAATTTTAAATGAAAGAACTAAAAAATAGTATGAACGCTATTAATTTGTTTTTGATTCTGATGTTTAGTTTCCAAGATATGAATGTTTGAATGCGTAAAAATGGCGTTTTTTGCAGTTTTTTTGAATTATCTGCCGAAATTGACAATATAGATTAACAATTTATATGTTTTTAGACAGCTTTAACGAATACCTTTCGAACAAGCTATAGATTATTGAAATCGGACTATTATCAAAAGAGATATTTAACATTAAAGCGGACGAAAGATTTTTATCATTTCCCATTGCCAGAAATATGACCAAAAACATGTAATCTATTATTAACGCCAAAACGGCTTATTTTAGGTCAATAGTACCTTCGGAGAATTTAATGGAGGAAATATGCCCTTTCTTTTGGTATTGTGCTTTTGCTGATTAATCCCCCTATGAGTGAGATATTTTCACAAATTTTCTTGGAAGAGATTATATCGAAATGATGCCTTCTACAAATTTGTAGCTCTTACTTTTGCGAATAACTTTACTGAAGACTTCAAATAACTATTTTGAATACTTTAAAAGTTATGGCTTGTTGTTTGTTGATTACTCTTTGTCGCCTATTTATTGTTCAATATAGAAATAATCCATTGAAAAAAGCCAAACATTATTTCGACAAATCGAATTTTGTATTTCATTTTTCTATCTACAACCGCTAGGAATAATCACCGAACACTTCCAAGTTGTCTGGAAGGAACTTGATAACTTATCAGTGCAAAAATGTTCATTTGTGCGAACCTTCTGACTGCAATTTTTCTAATGACCATCGGATCGATCTGAAACATATCGGAAAATGAAAAGCGAAATAAATAACTCCAAGCAACGGCGTAGCCAAGAGAAGTTTTTGGGGTTTAACACCATACAACGCCACCAACCCCACCCCCCCCCCCACCACACCCAAAAAAAAAATTGGATTGAAGTTGAAAATTTATTGATGCAGACTGATTTAATTCAATATTACAATAACAATTATCTGATCCGTAGATTGATAACCTGTTGTTGTAAACATCATGAGGACTTTTGATAAATTGTCGGAATGGGGTCCTGATATGTAACTGATCTATTGGTCTTGATTTCACAGTTGTCTAATAGCATCAATATCAAATTCCTGCCTGAAAACATTCCAATAGAAAATTACAGAGTTCTGTAATCAATCATAGTCCTCAGATTTATTTTCAAATTGATCTCGTTTTTGTAGAGATGTAATGTAATAACGGTCTTTATTTAATTGGAAGAGAAGTTAAAATTGATTTAATGTCTATGAAACATAGAACTGCTCACCAAAAAAATGCATAACTTTCAACATTTGCTAAAAATGTTCTTGCCATTCTCATTCACTCTAAAATTCGTCAATCCAATCCCGACCCGGAGGGCCGAGTGTCATATGCCAATCGACTGAGTTCGTCGAGATCGGAAAATGTCTGTGTGTGTATGTATGTGTGTATGTGGAAAAAATGTAACCTCTGTTTCTCAGAGATGGCTGGACCGATTTGCACAAAGTTAGTCTCAAATGAAAGGTACAACCTTCCCATCGGCTGCTTTTGATTTATTGATTGGACTTCCGGTTCCGGAGTTACGAGTTGAAAAGTGCAATCACACAGCAAATTCCCATATAAACTGAAATGAAAAATTTTCAAAATCAAATTTGTATTTTTGATACCAAACGACTTTAAAATGCATGAAACATTGAGATATTTGACAAAAATTGACTTTTTTGGACTTTGGTACATTTTTGTCTTTCTCATATAGAAAGGTTATGCAATCACTCTAAAAATCGTCAATCATACCGGCCCGGAAGGAGTATGCAGTGAGGGGTTGCTACTTTAAAATTAAAACTAGTTTAAAATTTCTTAACAAGTTGAAAATTTTCGGCAGGACCTGGACCTCCCGGATCTTTCTCCATGATCCGCCGCTGGTTTCAAGCGATGTTTCAGTATCACATATTATCTCAAGATCGTGGCTGTCGATCCATTGTATGTATGTGCAAATCGTACTGAACATGTAATATTCATTTCCACCATTGTACTGAACATAACCAGCCATGGAATCGTAGTCTGGACAAATGAGACAAGCACAATTGCACCACTAGGTGGACTAAGACAGATTTTTTTTGGGAATGCGTCGAGTTGAGACGAAAACGTAATATGATTAATAACGAGGATAACACTTTACGAATGTAGAGAGAAATTTATGAAAAATGACTATTTCCATTCGATACTAGCAGGTTCTGATCGATTTTGATGAGTATTTGATTTTTGTTGTATGACCAATTATATGTATAGGTCAAATGTTTAAAATCAGTAATTTAAGGTCAAGATAGCATCATTTTGAAACCGCCAACTTCGGAGGTTTAGTATCTTCGATGAGTTTTACAAACGTTAAACAGCGCATCATTTGATAAAATAATTTTGACGGTATATCGTCCAAGAAGTATTTATGGTGATTTTTCTCAGGTTAATATTCATGACTACAATAAAGTCTCAACAAATTCGCTAGACACGAACTCTGTTACTATTTCTGAAAAATTAATTCTGCATAATTTTAAAAGTTCAAGAATTACGGTTTCGGAATTATGCCGTTTGGACAGTATGATCGATTTTCACCAAACCCCCACCAAACCGAATTTCTGGCTACGCTGCTGACTTCAAGTAAGTAGAAACAAAGTCGTTCTACACTCGTTCACAAGAAACTTCTTCGAATGCTGAATATCTATTATAATACATTGAAACCCTGATTTTATCAGCCAAATATGAACATATGTTTGATGGGCTCTAGCAGACGAACAAGACTGAATTCGAGTAAATCCTTTCTTGAGCATGTTTTCATCATGAAGATGGAAATATGCAAAAATAAAAAGTTCATCATAATCAGAAATAGTTATCAGACTACATCAAGAATATTTCAACAGTATTTTAACAGCTTCAGTTTATTATAAAGAAAAAAAAATTGCCCGATTTAGTCAATGTCCCCATTTTGTCAGCCTAAAATACACCATGAGACTGATAAAAATGGATCTTTATTGTATGTATTATTCACTGTGTTTCACATTAATAGGTACATTTCATTTTTGGGGATTTCTTATTGAATCGAGCTACAACATTTGTTTGTTTTTATTTGTTCTTTGGCATTAGGATTAGCGATAATAATTCAAATCAAGGATACTACTGGAAAGTCACCTTTAGAAAAAGTCGATGTCGAAGTAAAATTTGGAACTATGCACGCATGCACTTCAAAGATAGCGTGATATCCGGAGCTGCGATTTCATTTCAACCCTTTTTTGTGAAAAGGGCGATACTTACAAATGTAAACATAAGGCTTTTTTCATACATGCGAATGAGGGCTTTGAAGCGCAACCAATTAACCTAAAAATTTGGATTCTACGATATTGCTTTCTTAAACTACAGCAAAAAATACAACGGGCGAAACTGTATTTTTGTTTGTTTATTTAAAGTTTCGCCCTCCACGCTTCATGCAAACAAACAGGGCGATACTTTTTTTGCTAGCAGTTTAGAAGCGAAACTGTCATTTTCGTATTTTTTAGAATTATCAAGCTGATACCAGCTGTAAATAGTAACAATGATCGCTATTGAAAAAAACCCGGACGAAATCGGTGGTGTAGAACGGTAGTTATTGTAAAAAACGTAAGAACGATACTTCAATGCTGATAGGTGGGACCGAAAAGGTAAACAATCGCCAAAGGGGCGATACTATCATTTTGTAAATTTCAATAGCAAAAACAAATTTTAATTTAATAATTTCAAATACTTTATGAAGTTTTGGGTTTCGATCACTGAATCATGCAATCTAGGATATAAAAAACACAATAGTTTTTAAATAGGAAATAAAAGTCTGGAAATATTCACTGTTGATTTTCTTTGAATGGTGTCCTTTAGGAAAATTCAGTTTTCCCACCACAATTTAGATATTTTATTAACAGAGCATTAACAATAATTCGTTGGTATGTCTATTTTATGGGCCATTTTTTCGCTTTCCCATCAGGATTTGGTTTGAGATTTCTAGCACTGATGTTGTCCTATGCTGATTTGAGCGATTCTCTGAGTCCTGTCACTATCCCATGTAGTATGTGTTATCAAAAACATCGCGAAACATCATGTTCTAAATGTTCTCAAACGATAAAATATCCGAAGAGAGTGATAAGAGTTATAAGAAATGTCTCATCACACTGTTAGGTGGATTAAAAGCGTTTTTTATATTATTTTCATTGTATTGATTACTCGCCTATACTCTGTATCATATCATCTTACGTATCGCATGCGCTATATCATTCATTCCCATGTGTCTAGTAATATCATATAGAACAGACATGTGGGCTGGAACTTTCCCGCATAACCTGTGTAAGCGTTTGGATGGGGATACGTTGAGAATCACCATCGCAGTGGGAGTGGGCGTAGCGTATTGGTAAATCGATTGCCTTGTACGCAGCGCACCTGGGTTCGGGTCCCGACCCCGCACATAGGGTTAGAAATTTTTCCTAAGAGATTTTTCTAACCCGAAGAGGCGAATGACCTTAAGGTTAAAACCTCTATAATTGAAATAAAAAAAAAAAAAAAAAAAAAAAAACCATCGCATACAGATTCGTGTGCGTGGGTCGCCGTTGTATCTAAGTTCGCGCACAGGTCCAGTATAGCGATTGTTGGCCGATCGAAGCGCCAGCCAGTGGCAAGTTGCTACTTGCTGTTGTCATTTCAAAGCGACAGTTTTGTTTCTTGTACAGGTTGGGGACTTTACTTGTATGTCGGTTCTCAGTGGTAATATTATAGCTTGATTACCATTTTGATTTCTTGCATTTTCTAGTTGTAACATTTAGTTATATGCATTTAGTAAAAAATTAGTAATTTTCATACTTGTTACCTCTAATCTTGATTCTTTTTTACTAATTAGCATTTAAAACTCAAAACGCACGGTCCGTGTTGTATGCCCGATATACAAAATCGGTCTACATAAGTATTACCATACCTATTTCGATAAAATCTCGACACTAAATGTAATCGCTGTTGATTGAATGGTATTGTTCTTAGAATGTCGCGCTTCGCCGGAATAAAGAAACAAGAAATAATAAAATCGTACAAATGCTGTTTGATTCAGTCAAACATAAGCAACACTCCCGGCAGTCGAGTTTAAGTTGCATTTTTTCAATCTTCAATATTTCTAAATTAACTCAACAAACGATAAATCTATCATAAATTCTCGGCAGCCGGCTGCCCAGAGCAATAAACACATGATAACACTTCTGAGAGTTGCATAGATCGCATCACTTATCAAGGTGAATCCAGATTTGTGTAACTCTTTACCCCATCCTACTAACAAAAACTCCTTCCCGTGGCAAACGTGGAGATGCAGAGGTATACACGGTCTCCATAACAACGTTTGTTACACTAACATTCCTTTCCTTCCCCGATGACTGTAAGGACGTGGCCGGCGCCGTTATTGACATTTTAAAGTATAGAACTATCGAAACGTGCACATTGAGGATGGAAAGCTACTCCCAGGCTCCATTCGTTGATTCTCTGTGCAATTTCGCTTGTTCTGGTCAATCACGAAGTAGCAACTACGAATTGTACGGTCATCATGCTCATGCTCATGCTCAAATCTTATTCGCCCTTGTGCAAATTTAATATGGAATTCACTGTATGGTAGTGTTGATTTCGCTCCTGGGGCTGTTATCTCTTCTTTCTAAAAATTAATGAACAATTTGATTAAAAAACTCTTTTAAAAAATAAATAAATTTATCAAATCTCCATAGCTTACCAATCGTTTGTCTTTCATATTGAATTGATAGTTTGAAAATCAAATTGCAATGCTAATATAAGCAACCCGATTTTGCAAGAGCCACCCTACCTCAAATCTTAAAAATAAATCATGCACAGTCAATTTTTTCTGCCGAATCTCAGCATTTTTTGTAACTTTTGCCGAGATTTGAACAACCGAGCACTCGGAAAAGCCATTTTTCACTGAGATCTCAGTAAAAGATACAATTGTTTGCTGAAATTCGGGAAATATTTCGCTGAAAATCAGCAAACGAATAGGACTTTGCCGAGCTATCAGTATAAACATTCACTGATTTCTCGGCTGTGCGTGAAATTAACGAGGTCGACTAAGTTTGTAGCAATTCAACCATTATAGATAGCTTTGTTTATTCAGCAAACTTTCTTCAATTTATTTGTTATTATATTGTAGGGCATTGCGCAGGTAAACTTCACACAACACATCTAAACAGTCGATACTTTGAACACCCCAACCACAAGGACCACCCTAATTCCATTCATTTGTAAAAATCGGCAAAAAACTGACAAATTTGCCAAAGACATCATAAAGCTGAAACAAATTATTGGAAAGCTATCAGTTTTGTATTCTTAAACAAGGCTTTGGGACGCACTATGGTCAGCTTTCGATATGTACGGAAAATTTAGTTTTGTAGTGACGTCGAATTAATCGAAAGAGAAAGAGACTCGCAATGTTACTAAGGTTCAATTGAAAATTTTCTCCAGAACTAATTTTATTATGCAATGTAGGGCATTCCTCTGCACTTGACTCTTAAAATTAAAAATTACTTACTTTAAAAATTGATTCCGTCAGGCACTAGTTTTTTTTTAATTCAGTTCGTTTAATTAATAGGCACTAATGTGTTAGCTTGGCGGCGCCAAATTGCTTTTTTTAACATTTTGAATATCTTAAAACTAAGAGGCTACAATGAACAATATTTTTTTAATATTGATAGGAACATTTTTTACATTTTTTTTATCTTAATACTAAAAATACGATTCGATTCACAAGATTGAAAAATAGTTTTTTGTCATGAAAAGAATTACATCTATCTTAAGACTAGTAATACAGATTAATATACAACAAGAGGAACAAGTTTTTATGAAAAAAATCACAGCTATCTTACAAGGGGATTGATAGTTTTTTTATGAAAAAGTAAGAAAATAATGCAAGTTTGATTTTTGTAACAGCAGCAGCAGTTGTATCAGGGACAGGGGAGAGCAGGCGGACACGATGGCAGGGGAAGAACAGAACTTACAACTTTCAGGCAAACGGGAGATCAGCGGCATGAGTTAGAGCCTTAGGTTACTAAGATGTCAAGGAACGGGTTGACGGGTGGAATTCGTCGGACCCGCGGGGAATCCTTCAAGACCATCGACCTGCTTTTGCTTTCAATTCTTTTTATGCAGGTATGGTAAGGGCGACGGCAGTAACATAGTGGAACTCTGGTGTTGGTTGGCTTCCCCAGGCAGGACAGGGAACTTCTAAAAACGAGAATATAGGATATCGGCTAAATTAGGTTATTTATCGTTTTGATAAACATGTAAATGAGGGGCATATATGGGAGATCGCGATTTGTCAGAATATTACGAACTGGGACATTGGACGGTCTGCCTCGGGCCCGAAGGGAATCCTTTAACTGAGACCTGGCGTCACAATACCCGGCGCACACCCAGACAACGTACTCAATGTCGTGATAGCCCTCGTCTCAAGCGCACAGACTACTCTCTGCAAGCCCAATACGCCGCAAATGCGCATCCAATGTGTATTGGTTGGACATAAGCCGGGACATTACGCGTATGAAATTTCGATCCACATCCATCCCCCTGAACCAAATCTTCGTTGATACCTTTGGGATAATCGAATGTAGCCATCGTCCAAGTTTCCCATTGTTCCACGAGGTTTGCCAACTGTTGAGTATCCTCTGACGACATATGCTAAAAAATTCGTCGAAAGTCAGACACTAGTTACACTGTTACCAGTTATGTTATATTATACATAAATAACATATTTCAATACTTATTGTAATAATTAAATACGACATGTATAGTGTAAAATATATAATATTGCGAAAATCATGTAACCTCTAGACTGCTCAGTGGGTGGTTGTAGGGGGTTTATGCTGGTACTTGTTTTGTGCGTACACATACTCACCACGTACACATACTCATTCACTTTGGAAACAACGGGAAAACGGACCATTCATAGCTGCTGGCAACCAAGGTGAAAGACCAAAGGGTATGCGCTATGTATCACGACACTCGCAAGTGAAACCTTGAATTTTCTTTCTAGTAGAACACCCGAAGACGAGGGCTGAGGACTCCTTCCGAGTCCGGAGGACGATTTGAACTTTGTGGTAAATGTTATTATAACCATATCGGAGCGACCTTAAACACATCTCGGAAATAAATAACTCCAAGTAGCGGTGTCGCCAAAGGGAGGCTTTGGGGTTTAACACACCGCACCCCCACAAAAAAAATTGATTGAAGTTAAACATTTATTGATGCTGACTGATTTAATTCAATATTACAATAATAGTTATCTGATCAGTGCATTGATATCCTGTTGTTTTAAACATCATGAGGACCTTTGAATAATTGTGGGAATGGGATCCTGATCTGTAAATGATCTATTGGTCCATTCCAGAGTTCTGAAAGCAATCATAACTCTCAGAGTTCCTATCATATTGAGTACACTTTTGAAGGGATGTACTGCAATACGGATAAGGTTTTTTTTTAATAGGAAGCAAAATTGGAATTGTCTATGAAACATAGAACTGCTCACCGAAAAATAGCACAACTTTCATAATTTGTTGAAAATATTTTTATTTTGGGAATGCACAGTGGCAGATTTGCCTCAAAAACCTGGCTAAAAGTCGAAAATTGCATGGTAGTACTTTGGGTTCTAGTACATATATTGTCCTTAAGATGGTGCTGCCACATGCTATTTTAAGTGAAACACTCCAAAATTTCCATAGTTAAGGGTTTGACACATCCAAACTATTTAAACCATCGCGTTTTGCTCATATTTTTCATCGATCGCCCGAAATATCAGTATTATTCAAGTGTAGCTAGATTTTGATAAAAGTGCCGGTTTCAAATGTGTAATAATGGAAAGTTATGCTGACGGTGTGTACTTTATTTATATGTATTGATGTCAAAATACTTTTTGCTGTTCGAAATAATTGCAGCGCAAGCGTTTTTTTCGAGTATGGTAATTTGGCATCGAATGTTTTTCATGTTCGCATCGTGTATAGTGATAAAAATTCAGCTCCTGGTGGTCGTCTAACCTACTGACGCCTACCTTTCGATTTTAATGATACCAGTTTACTATAATCAGTTCACTAAATGGTACGCCACTTTTCGACGGTCCACTTGGCGTGAAATTCGACAAAGTTCAGACGATTGTGAAGGAGCCGTATTGTGAGTAGTGTTACTTTTCTCGGACTTCCTGCGTGTAAATTTGTCTTAATCAATCGTTTTCTACTCGTTGACGTTGCAATAGAATGTTCCAGGTCAATACACATTAATAACGAGAATAACACTTTCCGAAAGTAGGGGAAATTATGAAAAATGGCATTTTCCGTTCGACCTTGAACATGTGAAGATTCTGGAATGCAAGGAATTGTATTCCGCAAAAACTGAGAATAATAAGACAACTTATTCATTGTCAGACTCGCTTCGGGTGACTTTCTCCGAGTCTTCCCTCCCTAACTATCTCCTCCTGGATAAGGTTCGTCTACCTGTTCGCCTGTTTGTACCGCGGGTAATGAACTGCAGCAATTGCAAGCAGCTGGGCCACACAGCCATCTATTGTGGCAATAAGAAAAGGTGCGGCAAATGCGAGGGAGAACATGAGGATGACTCTTGCGGTGGAGAAACTGAAAAGTGTATTTACTGCGGGGGCCTTCCGCATGATCTTAAAGCATGCCCCGCGTACAAACAGCGCGGGGATAAAATTAAGCGCTCCCTTAAGGAACGCTCGAAGCGCTCTTATGCAGAAATTCTTAAGAATGCTTCGCCATCTGTCCCTTCCGAAAATTCCTTTGCTCTTTTGGCTGGCGTTGAGCAAGAATCTGACGACCCACAAGAGGGAACATCTTTGGTTAACTCAGGGGAGTCCAGGAAGAAGAGAAATCTAGCCTCCCCTAGATTGCCTCGTAAGGGTGCCAAGGTGTCGTCCACTCAGAGTGCGCCAACTACAATCAATAAATCCAATGGAAGTGATGCACTAAAGCCGAAGCAAGTTGCTCCAGGACTTGGAAATTTTAATTCTAACAAGGAGTATTTACCACTTCCAGGGACACCAAAAACCCCAAGTGTTCCCTTTTTTCAAACAGATACTCAGTCCAGTAGCGGACTAATAAAATTTTCTGACATAGTGGACTTAATTTTCACAGCTTTCAATGTTACTGATCCTCTTAAAAGCATTCTGATACATTTTCTCCCTATGGTGCAAACATTTTTGAAGCAGTTGACTGCTAAATGGCCCCTCCTTGCAGCGATCGTATCCTTCGATGGCTAAGTCATCGAACGAGGTCACTGATTCGATCACTGTCCTACAGTGGAATTGCAGAAGTATCCTCCCGAAAACCGATTCCTTCAAATTCTTACTAAACAGTTTAAAATGTGATGCTTTCGCATTATGTGAAACCTGGGTAACTTCCGATATAAATCTCAACTTCCACGACTTTAATATAATCCGTCTGGATCGAGAAAACCCTTATGGAGGAGTACTTTTGGGGATCAAAAAGTGCCATTCTTTCAACCGAATTAACCTCCCTTCGACACCAGGCATTGAAATTGTTGCTTGTCAAGTTCTAATCAAAGGTAAAGACCTTTGCATTGCTTCCATCTACATTCCTCCTAGAGCCTCGGTAGGGCACCGAACGCTTTGTAATATCACGGAATCCTTACCGGCACCACGGCTAGTTCTGGGAGACTTTACCTCGCACGGTACGGTATGGGGCTGTCTTCATGATGATAATAGATCAACATTAATCCAAGATCTTTGCGACAACTTCAACATGACCATCTTAAACAGAAATGACGCGGATTCCTGCACCACCAGCATGCGCAAGCGCGTTGGATTTATCGCTATGTTCGACATCGCTACAGTTAGATTGCAGGTGGAAGGTGATCCCTGATCCCCACGGTAGCGATCATTTGCCTATCGTGATTTCAATTGCTAACGGTTCAAGACCATCGGAAACAATCAATGTCTCGTATGACCTCACACGGAACATTGATTGGAAGAGTTACGCGACCGCGATATCCGTTAAAATCGAATCCACTCAACAGTGCGAATCAAGCTCAGACTAAACCAGTACCCAGCGCGAATACCCATGGACGATCTCCCACCCTGTGGTGGGATAAAGAGTGCTCAGAGCTGCACGCGGAAAAGTCCACTGCATATAAGGCCTTCCGGGAAGACGGGTTACCCGCTAGCTATCTACAGTACGCGTCGTTAGAAAGGCGAATGAAGAGTCTAATGAAAGCCAAAAAACGCAGTTATTGGCGCCGGTTCGTCGACGGGTTAACGAGAGAAACAGCGATGAGCACTCTTTGGGGTACTGCTCGACGTATGCGTAACCGTAATAGTAATAACGAGAACGTGGAATATTCAAACCGTTGGATATTCGCTTTCGCCAAGAAGATCTGTCCGGACTCTGTCCCGGTACAGAAAACGTGCCGCGCCGCGTCTCCTCACGATACCGCGAACGAAACACCGTTTTCGATGGTGGAGTTCTCACTTGCTCTCTTATCATGCAACAATAACGCCCCAGGGTTAGACAGAATCAAATTCAACTTGCTGAAGAATCTGCCTGACACTGTAAAAAGGCGCTTGTTGAATTTATTTAACAAGTTTCTTGAGGGTAACATTGTCCCTCATGACTGGAGGCAAGTGAAGGTCATCGCCATCGAAAAACCAGGAAAACCAGCCTCCGACCACAACTCGTATCGGCCGATTGCAATGCTGTCCTGTATTCGGAAGTTGTTCGAGAAAATGATCTTGTTTCGCCTCGACAATTGGGTTGAAGCAAATGGCTTACTGTCAGATACACAATTTGGCTTCCGCAAAGGCAAAGGGACGAACGATTGCCTTGCGTTGCTTTCTACAGAAATCCAAATGGCCTATGCTAACAAAGAGCAGATGGCATCAGTCTTCTTGGCTATTAAGGGGGCTTTTGACTCAGTTTCTATCAACATTCTGTCAGGAAGCTGCACCAGCATGGTCTTTCGCCAATTTTAAATAACTTTTTGCTAAACCTGTTGTCTGAAAAGCACATGCACTTTTCACATGGCGATTTAACAACATCGCGATTTAGCTACATGGGTCTTCCCCAGTGCTCATGTCTAAGTCCCCTGCTCTACAATTTCTACGTGAATGATATTGACGATTGTCTTGCCCATTCATGCACGCTAAGGCAACTTGCAGACGACGGCGTGGTCTCTGTTACAGGGCCCAAAGCTGCCGACTTGCAAGGACCATTACAAAATACCTTGGACAATTTGTCTGCTTGGGCTCTTCAGCTGGGTATTAAGTTCTCCACGGAGAAAACTGAGTTGGTTGTTTTTTCTAGGAAGCGTGAGCCGGCGCAACTCCAGCTTCTATTAATGGGTGCAACGATCAACCAGGTTTTCACATTTAAATATCTCGGGGTCTGGTTCGACTCGAAAGGTACCTGGGGATGTCACATTAGGTATCTGAAACAGAAATGCCAACAAAGGATCAATTTTCTCCGGACAATAACTGGAACATGGTGGGGTGCTCACCCAGGAGACCTGATCAGGTTATACCAAACAACGATATTGTCAGTGATGGAGTACGGGTGTTTCTGTTTCCGCTCCGCTGCGAACATACACTTCATCAAACTGGAGAGAATCCACTATCGTTGCTTGCGCATTGCCTTGGGTTGCATGCACTCGACCCATACGATGAGTCTCGAAGTTCTGGCGGGCGTTCTTCCGCTAAAAAATCGATTTTGGGAACTCTCATATCGATTGCTCATCCGATGCGACATTCTGAACCCGTTGGTGATTGAAAACTTCGAGAGGCTCATCGAGCTTAATTCTCAAACCCGATTTATGGCCTTGTACTTCGACTACATGGCACAAAGCATCAATCCTTCTTCGTACAATCCCAACCGTGTCCGTTTCCTAGATACTTCTGATTCTACTGTATTCTTCGACACATCCATGAAGGAAGAGATTCGTGGAATCCCGGAGCATTTACGCCCTCAAGTGATCCCCAATATATTTTATAATAAATTCCGAGAAGTCGACTGTGACAAAATGTTCTACACTGACGGATCAAATCTGGTCCACTGGCTTCGGTATCTTCAACAATACTATCACCGCTTCATTCAAGCTCAATGATCCCGCTTCAGTTTACGTCGCAGAGTTAGCTGCAATTCAGTACACCCTTGGGATCATCGACACTCTGCCCACAGATCACTACTTCATCATATCGGACAGCCTCAGCTCCATCGAGGCTCTTCGTGCGATGAAGCACAAAAGCAATTCCCATATTTCCTGGGGAAGATACGGGAGTCCTTGTGTACGTTATCTGAAAAATCTTATCAAATTACCTTTGTTTGGGTCCCCTCTCATTGCTCTATCCCGGGCAATGAAAAGGCCGACTCATTAGCAAAGGTGGGCGCATTAAATGGTGACATATACGATAGACCAATCTGCTTCAACGATTTTTTTGTATTTGTCGTCAGAGGACACTCAACAGTTGGCAAACCTCGTGGAGCAATGGTGAACTTGGACGATGGCTACATTCCATTATCCCAAAGGTATCAACGAAGCCTTGGTTCAGGGGGATGGATGTGGGTCGGGATTTTATCCGTGTAATGTCCCGACTTATGTCCAACCACTACACCTTGGATGCGCATTTGCGGCGTATTGGGCTTGCGGAGAGTAGTCTGTGCGCTTGTGACGAGGGCTATCACGACATCGAGCACGTTGTCTGGGTATGCGCCGGGTACTTGGACGCTAGAGATGGTCGGGTTTCAATTTTTTTGAACCCGCACCCGACCCGAACCCGAGAGCTTGAAAATTGAAAACCCCGAACCCGACCCGAGCCCGAAATTATAAAATTTGAAAAACCCGAACCCGACCCGAGCTCGAAAATTTTAAAATTGAAAAACCCGGACCCGACCCGTACCCGAGAAAGAAAATTTTGTAAAACCCGAACCCGACCCGGAGAATTTTAAAATTTTAAAACCCGAACCCGACCCCGACCCGAAACTTTATAATTTGAGAAACCCGATCCGGACCCAACCTGCTAGTACGGAGAATCAACCAAAGATCTCGAAGATTTCTAATTTTAGGCACCCGAGCTGGACCCAAGGCTCATCTAAGAGTAGTAGAATCATTCGAATCACCATACGCATTGAGTTATATCTGTCTATGGCAAAACGAATCACTGGCGAGTAGAATTCGCATTTATATTGACTATTATTGAACATCGAATTTGTAATGTTCTAAGAAACTTATAAATCGTCGATATCTTAATCGGAAATCAGGATAAATCGGTGGCTAACTCAAGGGGAAACAAAAAGCTTAATGGTGACAGTTTCAAAAAACCTTGCCCGTCGCACTTAACCAAAATTTCTAATTCTTTATCAAAAACCATGCTTGAAAAGGCAGATTTGTATAATTTATTACTGGTTGGTACGGTCAAACTTGTGGCGAAGGGTGTCAATCAAGATTCTCTGACACGTTTTTTATGTCACATCATTAGCGTTGGGACTATCTATGATGGGGTATCTAAATTATATTATGCTTCAGATTATACGGTAAGCGCGCCAGTAGAGATGCTTCGACATCTCCAACGGAGCTTTCGGCTCCAAACTTTAAAAAATC
This sequence comes from Topomyia yanbarensis, assembly GCF_030247195.1. NCBI lineage: Eukaryota > Metazoa > Arthropoda > Insecta > Diptera > Culicidae > Topomyia > Topomyia yanbarensis. The sequence goes on from NC_080670.1 coordinate 119,069,960, forward strand.
CGTCAATGGCTTCAACAGAACACACAATTGCGATTAATTCCTCAAGAGCGTGGAAATTCATATATTTTCATGGAGAAATCCGGATCATGCAACGGCCCAGCTCGGGGACAATCTGTGAGTTCAATATATGGGAATTTGTCTTTGTAGTCAATGGTTGAAAAGCATCTCGTGGATTTAGTTTTAAAACACCTGTGAATTTTCTCATAAATATTTGGTCCCCCTTTTGTGTACCAAACTATATTGTTAGTTTTAAGATAACTGTAAATATTTCCTAAAAAACTATTACTATTGAATTCCTTGTTTTAAAATTTTTCATGAAAAAAATCTTTTGCCCCCTCTCTTTTATATAGAATCTTATTTCTAGTCTTAAGATAGCTGTAAAATTTTTCTCTTTAAAAAAAAATATATTTCAACATTGTAACCTCCTAGTTTTAAAATATCCAAAATGTAAAAACAAAAGAATTTGGCACCGCCAAGCTAACGCATTTGTGCCTATCAAATAAACGAAATGAATAAAAAAAACCACGATTAAACGTTACCGGGGAACTATGACCTTTGATCATGCAAAGCAAAACAAATCTAGAGGTGGAATATATAGCTGGATGCTACAAGCGAAAAGAGTAGAGTAGTGCAAAGGAATACTGGGATCTCCGGCCGTGATTTGGCCAAAAAGCTCACTTTGGCGTATACTCCAGCTTGGCGAATTTGTTTGTGCTTTGTGAGAAGGTTGTCAGTCGTAGTATGTCAGCAAGCATGACAACAAAACGTGGTTGCTCAAAACTATACCAGGAAGCAGTACTAGCATGTTCTCACCAAGTATAACACATGAATTTAAATGGACGTTTCATCGTGATAATGGACCTTGGACAAATCCTCGGTCAAATTTAATTTAAATAATGCTATGAATCTTAGTGAATTTCACTTATTTTCGTATTTTTCTCATATTCATTTTTAATTACTTCAATTTACATGCAAAAGTTTGCAATTGTTTCAATTTTCACTCCATGCATTTCGTCGCAGAATCCGCTTATTTACTGTAATTTGGAAAAATACTATTTGAAATGACTAATAACATCAATTCTCATAATAGCTACATTATCTAGACACCCAAGCATCTTAATGCGTGCTAATTAACAGATTCTATCATTTGACTACACACTATTTAAAATTCGATACATTATAATTGGCATACACTGGAAAATCTTCATTTGTAAAAAATTACTTATATTTAGATTTAATATCCACATCCGACATTTTGAATTTTGAAAATCTGACATGAAAAATCGTAATCTGCGCATCAAAAAACCGAGGTATGTACTTTTGCAGGTCAATCAAAACCATTTTCGACTTTTGGCCAGGTTTCTAGGGAAATCCGCCACTGCGGAATGCGTCGAGTTGAGACGAAAATGTAATATGATTAATAACGAGAATAGCACTTTCCGAAAGTAGGGAAATTTGGCATTTTCTGTTCGACTCTAGCAGATCCTGATCGATTTTTGTTCTACTGCCAATTATATGAATGAGTATAATAAATTATACGAATAGGTATAAATTAAATAATTTAAGGTCAAGATCACATCATTTTGAAACCGCCAATTTCGAAGGTTTAGTATCTTTGATGAATATACCACAATAGATCTAAATATTGGTCGCAGTGGTCCGTCTCCAACAAAAAAAAAATCTTTGATGAATTATACAAACGTTGAACAACACACATCTGATAAAATAATTTTGGCTTTATATCCTCCAAGCAGTGTTTATGAAGAATTTACTCTTCAAAAAAGTTTACTTCCAGACTTAATGTTTTCAGTAAAATTTTGCTATTACAAACCACTTTGTTGAAGACATGAAAACTCCATGTGTTCTGGGTATTAACATATTTTAGGCTTATTTGTATTCGCCTTTAAAATAAATTATCATGATTTTACTGTTTATGACAAACCTCTTCTACTGCTTATAAACAATAAAATTTACATTTTATCTAAAGCTTGAGTTTGTGAAATTCACAATAGAAATTTATTTTAGGAAAAAAAAATTAAGGAAGATTTCGTAAATATCACATTTTATAACTCGATATGCTCCCAACATGTAGTATTCATGCCTGTAATAAAGTTGTTTTAAATGAAAGTCTCAACAAATTCGCTAAAGACAGGAACTCTGTTACAATTTTTTGAAAAATTGATTTTCCATAATTTTAAAACTTCAAAGATGTCGGTTTCGGAATTATGCCATTTAGATAGTAAGTTCGATTTTCACCAAACCCCCACCAAACCGAATTTCTGGCTACACCGCTGACTTGAAGCGAGTGGAAACAAAGTCATTCTACACTCGTCCACCAGAAACATCTTCATATAACTGCCTATCTGTTATAATACATTGAAGACCCGACCCGATCTGATCAGTCGCCAATTTTGTCACCCTCATATGAAATTATGTTATTTATTAAATGTTACTAAATTATGTTCAGTTCTATTCAAAGCTTGTATATACACTATAATAATGGGAGTTCATGGCTATCTCAGTAAATATTTGGCTTAACTGGGTAATATCGATGTTTAAAGATGAAAATTTCCAAAAGAGACATTCCACGTGCGATATTTAAACTCTTCGTATCGCTATTGAATTTTGAATGAAACATGCTCAAATATGTCATGTGAAAACTAAGAACATCTATTTTGTGACGATATTATTGAAAATGCATTGGTATTATATTATATATTTATTATATACTAGCTGTAACCCGGTTTGCTTCGCTATACCCATCAGGACTAAACGAAATAGTTTAAATATACCAAAAACAACAAATATTTTTGTTGCAAAGAAGAAACTTATTGTAAATCTCGCGGATAGAAATTGTTCTTGGTTTCACAAATGGTGCACAATTAAATAAATTGGTCTGTTTTCCTGCACACAATTGTTTGAAATACCTTGATATCATTCGAATTCGAAGTAGCAGTACATCTGCTCTTTTGTATTTTCTAGTTGCAATGGTCGCTTAAATGAAATTTTTCAACCAAGGCACAGTTGTGGTGGGTCGATGTTGCGCAGTAACTAATATAATAGGCACACAAAGTTTCGATTGCAACACATGCGGTGCACAGTGTTGCAAAACGACGTTTTCACGATCAAAATTAAACTCCTGAACCATTGGTTTTGGAGAATGGATTTTTTCGAAGAAGTTTCTAGATATAAATAGACGCCTAATATAATGAAATTAGGGATTAATCCCACTAAAAGTGACAGAGAAAATTTATTTCCCCAAATAATTTAGCTAGAAGCTCGCGGTCTTCGTTCTAGGAAATATTATTGTGAAAAACTTTACTGGAGCTACTAAAGCTCAACATAGTAACAGTTGCGAGATATGTAGGGTTGCTTGAGATAGACCCCTTAAAACTGTTTTTGTAATATAACTTTTTACGATTACTTATTAAAAATGTCTTCTACAAAGTTGTTAAAAGCGATAAAATACACATTTTCTATAACAACGATGAATCTGTAGCTCTTGAAACAACAAAGTTATTGTCAATTTTCGAATATTTGTAGGTCAATTTACACCTTAAGCAACTTCCTTAATCGCAAAAATTCGCAGATGACTTTGATTATAGATTAAAGTTCTATCTTTTTTCTTTCGATAAAATATATAAACCTTCGTCTGACGGAGACTGCTGGGTAGGTTACGTATAAAACCAATACTCAATATTACTATCTCGCGCTGAAAATCTGGTGAACCGACTGAATTAAATAATTCAACAGGATAATCCATAGATTTATATGCGTAACCGAATTTCAAACGAATTTATTTTGAATAGAGCAGTGTATGAAATTGAAGTCAATATACGCAATCGAAAAATTCTTCAACGGATTGTGTTATTTTACGAAATAATGTGGAAATGTGGTGCAATTTGTTGTTGCATCGATTGACATTTTCCCAATTCATATATTTAACCTTTTTTGGCGAATTGACCTGCGAAGGTGACTATAAGAATCATTCAATAAAACAATGCACATATAGTGGAATGTTCTGTTTTCGAAACATATTCCCAATGATACGAAGACATTAAGGAGTGTTGGTGGACGTGGATAGAGTTAATTCATAAAAAATGGCACAGTTAAAAAAATATTTTGGCGATACAGAGAGCACTATGCTATATTTCACCCTAAGGAGGAAAATTTGGTAAAAACCAAAATTTCTCACTAGGGTGAAAATTTGTTGGTAAAAACCAGTCTTTGTACAGGAGGGCACAAATCCTTATTTCATACTATGTTGCGTTTCGGCTTCGCCTCATCAGAAACCGACACTAACACATTGTCGGAATAGATTAGCGCCGGCTTGACGCAAATCCCTTAAAACTAAAACACACTATGTGTTTCAATCAAACGACTGATCAAACGTGATGTCCCGTTCGAGCAGAAGTTCTGTTTATGCCGATGAGACACAAGTGAAGCCGAAACTTGTCTTGGCTTAGCAGGCCTATGCGAAAGCACTATGCTATATTTCACCCTAAGGAGGAAAATTTGGTAAAAACCAAAATTTCTCACTAGGGTGAAAATTTGTTGGTAAAAACCAGTCTTTGTACAGGAGGGCACAAATCCTTATTTCATACTATGTTGCGTTTCGGCTTCGCCTCATCAGAAACCGACACTAACACATTGTCGGAATAGATTAGCGCCGGCTTGACGCAAATCCCTTAAAACTAAAACACACTACGTGTTTCAATCAAACGACTGATCAAACGTGATGTCCCGTTCGAGCAGAAGTTCTGTTTATGCCGATGAGACACAAGTGAAGCCGAAACTTGTCTTGGCTTAGCAGGCCTATGCGAAAGCACTATGCTATATTTCACCCTAAGGAGGAAAATTTGGTAAAAACCAAAATTTCTCACTAGGGTGAAAATTTGTTGGTAAAAACCAGTCTTTGTACAGGAGGGCACAAATCCTTATTTCATACTATGTTGCGTTTCGGCTTCGCCTCATCAGAAACCGACACTAACACATTGTCGGAATAGATTAGCGCCGGCTTGACGCAAATCCCTTAAAACTAAAACACACTATGTGTTTCAATCAAACGACTGATCAAACGTGATGTCCCGTTCGAGCAGAAGTTCTGTTTATGCCGATGAGACACAAGTGAAGCCGAAACTTGTCTTGGCTTAGCAGGCCTATGCGAAAGCACTATGCTACATTTCACCCTAAGGAGGAAAATTTGGTAAAAACCAAAATTTCTCACTAGGGTGAAAATTTGTTGGTAAAAACCAGTCTTTGTACAGGAGGGCACAAATCCTTATTTCATACTATGAGAAATTTTGGTTTTTACCAAATTTTCCTCCTTAGGGTGAAATATAGCATAGTGCTTTCGCATAGGCCTGCTAAGCCAAGACAAGTTTCGGCTTCACTTGTGTCTCATCGGCATAAACAGAACTTCTGCTCGAACGGGACATCACGTTTGATCAGTCGTTTGATTGAAACACGTAGTGTGTTTTAGTTTTAAGGGATTTGCGTCAAGCCGGCGCTAATCTATTCCGACAATGTGTTAGTGTCGGTTTCTGATGAGGCGAAGCCGAAACGCAACATAGTATGAAATAAGGATTTGTGCCCTCCTGTACAAAGACTGGTTTTTACCAACAAATTTTCACCCTAGTGAGGAATTTTGGTTTTTACCAAATTTTCCTCCTTAGGGTGAAATATAGCATAGTGCTTTCGCATAGGCCTGCTAAGCCAAGACAAGTTTCGGCTTCACTTGTGTCTCATCGGCATAAACAGAACTTCTGCTCGAACGGGACATCACGTTTGATCAGTCGTTTGATTGAAACACATAGTGTGTTTTAGTTTTAAGGGATTTGCGTCAAGCCGGCGCTAATCTATTCCGACAATGTGTTAGTGTCGGTTTCTGATGAGGCGAAGCCGAAACGCAACATAGTATGAAATAAGGATTTGTGCCCTCCTGTACAAAGACTGGTTTTTACCAACAAATTTTCACCCTAGTGAGAAATTTTGGTTTTTACCAAATTTTCCTCCTTAGGGTGAAATATAGCATAGTGCTTTCGCATAGGCCTGCTAAGCCAAGACAAGTTTCGGCTTCACTTGTGTCTCATCGGCATAAACAGAACTTCTGCTCGAACGGGACATCACGTTTGATCAGTCGTTTGATTGAAACACATAGTGTGTTTTAGTTTTAAGGGATTTGCGTCAAGCCGGCGCTAATCTATTCCGACAATGTGTTAGTGTCGGTTTCTGATGAGGCGAAGCCGAAACGCAACATAGTATGAAATAAGGATTTGTGCCCTCCTGTACAAAGACTGGTTTTTACCAACAAATTTTCACCCTAGTGAGAAATTTTGGTTTTTACCAAATTTTCCTCCTTAGGGTGAAATATAGCATAGTGCTTTCGCATAGGCCTGCTAAGCCAAGACAAGTTTCGGCTTCACTTGTGTCTCATCGGAATAAACAGAACTTCTGCTCGAACGGGACATCACGTTTGATCAGTCGTTTGATTGAAACACATAGTGTGTTTTAGTTTTAAGGGATTTGCGTCAAGCCGGCGCTAATCTATTCCGACAATGTGTTAGTGTCGGTTTCTGATGAGGCGAAGCCGAAACGCAACATAGTATGGGATACAGAGAGTGTTAGTATATTAATTCACTTTCCGTATAATCATTGCACAATTGAACAATATTTCTTCATTCATATCATAGCAGAATACTGAAAATTGGGCCAGTGACAGAGAATCTCCGGAGGTATATTGTTTTGTGGTGTACATCATAACTCAAAATATATTGGACCAATCGTTTTCAAGGTTTGCACAGATCTTCTACATATCAGGATTCTACATATAGGATCACTTCGTTTATGGTTGCAGGACGCAAGAAGATTGTTTCTTGGACGTGTTGTATATTACAAATATACAACACGTCCAAGAAACAATCTTCTTGCGTCCTGCAACCATAAACGAAGTGATCCTTTTGCTTAAAGACCTCGAAAAAAATAACAGTTGTGGTCCTGATAAGATCCCCGCTAGTGTTCTTAAGAGTAACTGTACCACTTTTGTAAACATCCTAACCAAAGCTTTTAATTTAATAATTCAAACCGGCAGGTACCCAGACTGTTTAAAAATAGCCCGAGTAATTCCAATTTTCAAAGCTGGTGATCCAAACCAACCTTGCAACTATAGACCAATTTCAACATTGTGCGTTTTTAATAAAATTCTTGAGAAATTGCTCATTGCTCGACTACTCGAGTTTTTGAACAAACACAACATAATTTACAACTACCAGTATGGGTTCAGGCAGGGTTGCAGCACTTTAATTGCAATGACCGAACTAATTGACTCCATCATTAGTCAAATTGATAGCAAAACAATTGTTGGTGCCCTTTTTCTGGACCTAAAAAAAGCATTCGATACTCTGGATCACTCAATCCTGCTTAAGAAGTTAGAATGCTATGGTATCAGGGGATTAGCAAATCATATTATTCGTAGCTATCTGTCGTATAGGAACCAATTCGTATCTATTGGAGACTCGTGTAGCTCTTATAGACCAATAGAAATAGGAGTGCCCCAAGGCAGTAATATTGGGCCACTGTTATTTTTATTGTATATCAATGACCTAGGTAGACTCGGGTTAAAAGGGACTCCTCGTCTTTTCGCGGATGACACAGCGTTGTTCTACCCGAACAACAACTGCCTGGATATTGTACGCGTCATTGAATCAGATTTAAAAACACTAACGACGTATTTCAACGAAACCCTTCTTTCCTTGAACCTATCAAAAACTAAATATATGCTGTTTCGTTCATCTAGAAAAGCTATAGGCGTGCATCCAGACCCATGAATGGGACAGTCTGTAATTCAGGAAACTAACTGCTTCAAATATTTAGGACTTCACTTAGACCCCACACTCTCCTGGATTGAGCATATAACATCTATAGAGAGAAAAGTTGCATCGTTATGTGGGGCTATGCGTAAAGTATGCTCTTTTGTTCCCCAGCATGTACTTCTAAAATTTTAGAGCTGTACCCTACTATTTTGTTATACAATAATAATGCCCATAACATTTTACCTTTGCTTGGGTTGACTAACTACCAAACAATAATATACATCCACAATGCTTTGCATAATACTATTGCTCATAATAATCTAGAATTTACAACAGGCATTCGAGCTCACAGCACTAGACAAGCCAATCATTTATTATACTCCAGAGTATCCACGAACCTTGGTCAAAGACGCATTTCTTTCATCGGACCTAAGTTATTCAACCAGCTTCCTACTGATTTAAAGCAAATAACATGTCGCACTCGTTTCCAAGCAAAATTGAAACTAATTTTAAAAAATAAAATAGGAGAATTTTTAATATAAACTTCGTTCACCACCAATCGAGCTTATTCCTTTAGCTATAATTGGTTAACATTTTTTTAATAAAAACAATTGATAAATGCATTTTTTTAGCAATTAGTAATAAATAAATTTAAATTATTATGAGCTTCCTGCAAAGCTACGATGGGGCCCTTAAAAGGATTCTTTTCCGCTGTACCCTACTATTTTGTTATACAATAATAATGCCCATAACATTTTACCTTTGCTTGGGTTGACTAACTACCAAACAATAATATACATCCACAATGCTTTGCATAATACTATTGCTCATAATAATCTAGAATTTACAACAGGCATTCGAGCTCACAGCACTAGACAAGCCAATCATTTATTATACTCCAGAGTATCCACGAACCTTGGTCAAAGACGCATTTCTTTCATCGGACCTAAGTTATTCAACCAGCTTCCTACTGATTTAAAGCAAATAACATGTCGCACTCGTTTCCAAGCAAAATTGAAACTAATTTTAAAAAATAAAATAGGAGAATTTTTAATATAAACTTCGTTCACCACCAATCGAGCTTATTCCTTTAGCTATAATTGGTTAACATTTTTTTAATAAAAACAATTGATAAAAGCATTTTTTTAGCAATTAGTAATAAATAAATTTAAATTATTAATAAATAAATTTAAAGTAGTTAGCGGACATATATAAATACAAACGTACATTGATTTTATATATATATATATATATATATATATATATATATATATATATATATATATATATATATATATATATATATATATATATATATATATATATATATATATATATATATATATATATATATATATATATATATATATATATATATATATATATATATATATATATATATATATATATATATATATATATATATATTTATATATATAGGAATCAATCGAATATTTGGTTTGCTTAAGGGGGTAAGTATTTTTGTTGAAAAAATATCGTACTCAAAACAAAATTGGCGATACCGAGAGTGTTAGTCTATTCAGTCAATAATGCCACATTTGAGCAATATTTTCCTAAACGTCACTGCAAAATATTGAAAATTGGGTGAGTTACAGTGAATCTTCAGGAGACACCTCGAAAACATACGATGTACAGCATAACTCAAAATCTGCTGGACCAAATTGTTTGAAATTTTGCACATTTTTTTTCTCCTTCATATCATTCCACCATTAAAAATCATAACTTTGTTCACAAAACAAGTCTATGATTTTTTTAACGAAAATTGCATTTTTAGCTGCAGAAAGCTACGAAAAATTCAAATATCAATAAAAAAATTAAAGCTTCGATCAATACCTGGGGATATGTAGAAGATCTGTGCAAACCTTGAAAACGATTGGTCCAATATATTTTGAGTTATGATGTACACCTCCGGAAATTCTCTGTCACTGGCCCAATTTTCAGTATTCTGCTATGATATTTGAAGAAATATTGTTCAATTGTGCAATGATTATACGGAAAGTGAATCAACATACTAACACTCTCTGTGTCGCCAAAATATTTTTTTAACTGTGCCATTTTTTATGAATTAACTCTATCCACGTCCACCAACACTCCTTAATGTCTTCGTATCATTGGGAATATGTTTTGAAAACAGAACTTTCCACTATATGTGCATTGTTTTATTGAATGATTCTTATAGTCACCTTCGCAGGTCAATTCGCCAAAAAAAGTTAAATATAGGGTAACCAACCTAATTTGGACCCCTACATATTTTGGACCCTGTTAATGTATTTGCCTCCTACACTGCCAAGTTTCTCTGCATTTGTTTGATTTGATGCAGCAATTACATTCCTTGGGTTGTCTATTAAGTTTCAATATCATTAGTTCATCTCAAATTGTTTAAAATTAAACAGAATCCACAGTTTTCATAAATATCACCGAAAACGTTTCATGTTTCAACGATAGCCAAGAGAAACCGGTGGAAATGATACATTTTCAAATTGGATTTAAATGTACAATTATAAAATATTTTATCGATTTAATTTGTTTGTCTGATTTGGTATTATGCATGTTACGTGTTTGAAAAGGTTTCTTCGTAATGTTTTATCTAAACAATCTTAAATAAATGGTGTCCACAATATGTCTTAAAAAATTGATATCAACTTATTTTGGACACCCCTCGATTTTCTTTCTTGACAGCTATTTGTTTATCGAGTTAGAATAATCAAAAAGTGAAAAATTTCGTAACGGTAGGTCGCCTGTTCTTTTCGGTCAAATTATTTAAAAATGTCCAAACCAATGGATGTCGAAAATCAAACGATTGAGGAACATTTCATTGAAGACCATAATATGACCAAAGAGGAGACTTCTGAAATCCATGTTGAAGAACATTTGTAGTTCGAATTTGTTGAATTCGACCAGCTATATGTTGACAAATCTAAGAGACATATCACAGATAAATAATGATAATAAGAGTGTGCTTGCTGAATTCCTAGAATCGCCTGAAATACTCACACGAATAGGAACATCACGATTCAAGCGACGTAGTCCTGCCGTTTCAACATTGCGCCGAACAGTTGAATACCACAATGCAAATACTGAAGAAAAAAGGAAAGTAAAGGAAGAGAAACAAAGAAAAACTGAGCTGAGAAAGAATAACAAGAAACCACCTCGTAAAGAAAGAAATTAAAAATTAATATTTAGTACAAGAAGATTCCTGACGAACTTTGAACCTTGATTTATTATCCACTTGAGGATGTTTCTCCATAATACTGCTACAGATGAATTGTTACACAAAATATATTATTGTTAACTCTATTGCATAACATTTAATGCTGCTTTGTTAAGTCTGCAGTAACCTAATTGTACCGAAAGTTTTTCTATTTCTCAAAATGATAGAACTAAAAAAATACTTCATGCAGTCAGCCTTCCATACAAAGATTAATGTACCATTTTCGATTGGCAGTCACTGATTTGCTTATGTTCTTCTTTCATGCATTAAATATACTGCAAAGAGAACGAGTCAGTAGGTCAGTTTAGTAGAAAAAACTGTTTCCAAAATATATTCAGTCACATTCAGTGTGTCCAAAATATGCTTGGAACACTGTCCAAATTAGTGTGGGAGGGTCCGAAATGTAAAAAATTCATCCTGTGAAGAAATGTCATTTTCGAGTCTATGTCAATGTATAAAACATCCATTTGCAGTTTTCTTTCAAGAACAGTAATTTTGGAGCAGACACGTGCATGTATTGCATTACAAACATAGGCAAGCAAACATTTTTTGACGTTCACGTAATTTCACTTCCTCTAGGGGTCCAAAATTGGTTGGTTACCCTATGAATTGGGAAAATGTCAATCGATGCAACAACAAATTGCACCACATTTCCACATTATTTCGTAAAATAATACAATCCGTTGAAGAATTTTTCGATTGCGTATATTGACTTCAATTTCATACACTGCTCCATTCAAAATAAATTCGTTTGAAATTCGGTTACGCATATAAATCTATGGATTATCCTGTTGAATTATTTAATTCAGTCGGTTCACCAGATTTTCACCGCGAGATAGTAATATTGAGTATTGGTTTTATACGTAACCTACCCAGCAGTCTCCGTCAGACGAAGGTTTATATATTTTATCGAAAGAAAAAAGATAGAACATTAATCTGTAATCAAAGCCATCTGCGCATTTTTGCGATTAACGAAGTTGCTTAAGGTGTAAATTGACCTACAAATATTCGAAAATTGACAATAACTTTGTTGTTTCAAGAGCTACAGATTCATCGTTGTTATAGAAAATGTGTATTTTATCGCTTTTAACAACTTTGTAGAAGACATTTTTAATAAGTAATCGTAAAAAGTTATATTACAAAAACAGTTTTAAGGGGTCTATCTCAAGCAACCCTACATATCTCGCTACTGTTACTATGTTGAGCTTTAGTAGCTCCAGTAAAGTTTTTCACAATAATATTTCCTAGAACGAAGACCGCGAGCTTCTAGCTAAATTATTTGGGGAAATAAATTTTCTCTGTCACTTTTAGTGGGATTAATCCCTAATTTCATTATATTAGGCGTCTATTTATATCTAGAAACTTCTTCGAAAAAATCCATTCTCCAAAACCAATGGTTCAGGAGTTTAATTTTGATCGTGAAAACGTCGTTTTGCAACACTGTGCACCGCATGTGTTGCAATCGAAACTTTGTGTGCCTATTATATTAGTTACTGCGCAACATCGATTCACCACAACTGTGCCTTGGTTGAAAAATTTCAGCGACCATTGCAATTAGAAAATACAAAAGAGCAGATGTACTGCTACCTCGAATTCGAATGATATCAAGGGAATTCAAACGATTGTGTGTAGGAAAACAGACCAATTTATTTAATTGTGCACCATTTGGTCAAACCAAGAACAATTTCTATCCGCGAGATTTACAATAAGTTTCTTCTTTGCAACAAAAATATTTGTTGTTTTTGGTATATTTAAACTATTTCGTTTAGTCCTGATGGGTATAGCGAAGCAAACCGGGTTACAGCTAGTATATAATAAATATATAATATAATATAATACCAATGCATTTTCAATAATATCGTCACAAAATAGATGTTGTTAGTTTTCACATGACATATTTGAGCATGTTTCATTCAAAATTCAATAGCGATACGAAGAGTTCAAATATCGCACGTGGAATGTCTCTTTTGGAAATTTTCATCTTTAAACATCGATATTACCCAGTTAAGCCAAATATTTTCTGAGATAGCCATGAACTTCCATTATTATAGTGTATATACAAGCTTTGAATAGAACTGAACATAATTTAGTAACATTTAATAAATAACATAATTTCATATGAGGGTGACACAATTGGCGACTGATCAGATCGGGTCGGGTCTTCAATGTATTATAACAGATAGGCAGTTATATGAAGATGTTTCTGGTGGACGAGTGTAGAATGACTTTGTTTCCACTCGCTTCAAGTCAGCGGTGTAGCCAGAAATTCGGTTTGGTGGGGGTTTGGTGAAAATCGAACTTACTATCTAAATGGCATAATTCCGAAACCGACATCTTTGAAGTTTTAAAATTATGGAAAATCAATTTTTCAAAAAATTGTAACAGAGTTCCTGTCTTTAGCGAATTTGTTGAGACTTTCATTTAAAACAACTTTATCACAGGCATGAATACTACATGTTGGGAGCATATCGAGTTATAAAATGTGATATTTACGAAATCTTCCTTAATTTTTTTTTCTAAAATAAATTTCTATTGTGAATTTCACAAACTCAAGCTTTGGATAAAATGTAAATTTTATTGTTTATAAGCAGTAGAAGAGGTTTATCATAAACAGTAAAATCATGATAATTTATTTTAATGGCAAATGCAAATAAGCCTAAAATATGTTAATACCCAGAACACATGGAGTTTTCATGTCTTCAACGAAGTGGTTTGTAATAGCAAATATATATATATATATATATATATATATATATATATATATATATATATATATATATATATATATATATATATATATATATATATATATATATATATATATATATATATATATATATATATATATATATATATATATATATATATATATATATATATATATATATATATATATATATATATATATATATATATATATATATATATATATATATATATATATATATATATATATATATATATATATATATATATATATATATATATATATATATATATATATATATATATATATATATATATATATATATCACCTCCTCGGGTTGGAAAAATCCTCTGTGGAAAATTTCTAACCCTATGTGCGGGGTCGGGACCCGAACCCAGGTGCGCTGTGTACAAGGCAATCGATTTACCAACTACGCTACGCCCACCCCCGGACGATCAAATTGATTTTTATAGAAAAACATATTTTTGTTTACGAAACCATGCAGAATGATTCTGTTTCCCTATCCTGCATCCATTAGAAGAAGAAAATTTTATTGCCATGTGTTTTCAAGAAATTTCCATGATCAGTAGTGGAAATTGGTGGGTTGGAATTATTGAGAGGACAATAAAATTGTTTTTCATTGAAAGAATTGTTTTTGCTTAGGAAACCTTGCAGGATGATTCTTTATCCCTATCCTGCATACATTAGAAGTAGAAAATTGTATTGCCATGCGTTTTCAAGAAATTTTCGTGATCAGTCGTGGAAATTGGTAGGTTGGAAAAATTGGGAGGACAATAAAATTGATTTTTTTTAGATAGAAGTATTTTTGTTTACGAAACCTTGCATAATGATTCTGTTTCCCTCACGGTGTCTCTGGTAGAAAATATTTGAACAAAAAAATCAGTATCACCAAAATACTCACTAATCGAAAGCTTAGATGCTCTTCTTTCATCTGAGCATAACTTTGAAATGTTCTATCGGGGGGTCCAGAACATTTTGATGATCGGTTTTTTAGGTAATTTTTCAATGAGTAGTTAAAAACAGACATCTCTCTTTTAGGAGGTTAAATCAGTGAGCACTAGACCTTTCCACATTTTGAAAAAGTTTTGAAATATACATCGGTCAGCTCAAATTCTTGTTCTAAGTGTTAATTTAAGAACTTTCGCCAAAAATGGCTTAATTTGGACATGATTTAGAGGTGTCTCCAATCAAAAATCGAGTTTTTGATCGGTTTCTATAAAAAGATCACTTATACTCTGATTTAATAGGCCCTACATGCCCACATATCATCAAAGGTTGTTCCTTAGACATATCTTAACATGTTTTAACAGGGGAACATAGCTCTAATCGGAATAGAAAATTTGATAATTAGATTTTTATTATTTAAATTAAATTAAAATTTAAATATAAATAACTTGGTAGATGCGAAAAATTGCAACGTTTTCTATATGGTAGCATTTTTAAGGCAAAATATAGCAATATTTAGTGCATTGATCGCAAATCCAAAAAGAAAGTATTCAAAATTTCAGCCATTTTCAGAAGATTAATCTACAACGACAGTTTCATCTGACTTACCATTGAAGTAGGAGGCAAATATTAGTAATTAGGAAGCAGATATTAGTTCAATGTACTTATAATATATGTACTTACAAACAATATAATCATTGAAATCGGTACACATAAAAATGACTTCTCGATCAAAGGGATGCACGTTTGTGAAAAAATGCTCTAAATTTAAATATTAAACAATACATACACATACCTAATTGAATTCAAAGAAGACAAATAAATTATTAACTAAGAAAGCATTTTCCGATACCAATTCTTCATCCATTTAAAAAAAATTAGTTTCATATATCGACATATAAACGAGGAATGAAGTCTCCATATGTATAGAAACATAGATATTTATTTCCCCATATTTAAAAAGTTCTTTTAAAATTGAATATTGACTAAATGTCGGAAATTGGTGTCTTCGGATGTATTCATTAACGTAACAGGCCCTCCTTCTGATACTGTATGTCTAAGGATCCATCCCTCTAAAAGTGATATATCAATCTTCAAAAATAATCAACAAAACGTTAAAAAAATTTGTTCTAGACCCCCCGATAGAACATTTCAAATTTAGTCTCAGGTGGAAGAGGAGTACCTAAGCATTCAATTAGTGAATATTTCAGCGATACTGATTATTTTTCTAAACATTGTTCTACCAGAGACACCATGCCCTATCCTGCATCCATTAGAGGAAGAAAATTTTATTGTCATGTGTTTTCAAGAAATTTCCATGATCAGTAATGAAAATTGGTGGGTTGGAAAAATTGAGAGGACAATTAAATTTATTTTCATTGAAAGAATTGTTTTTGCTTAGGAAATCTTGCAGGACCCTATCCTGCATACATTAGAAGTAGAAAATTTTATTGCCATGCGTTTTCAAGAAATTTCCATGATCAGTCGTGGAAATGGTGGGTTGGAAAAAAATGGAAGGACGATCAAATTGATTTTATAGAAAAAATATTTTTGTTTACGAATACTTGCAGAATGTTTCTTGTTCCCTATCCTGCATCCATTAGAAGAAGAAAATTTTATTGGTTTTCAAGAAAATTTCCATGATCAGTAGTGGAAATTGGTGGGTTGGAAAAAAATAGGGAGGACGATCAAATTAATTTTTATTGAATGAATTGCTTTGCTTAGTTCTTCAAGATTTTTGCCCCCCAAGGGCAAAAATCTTAAAGAACTTTCCTTCGTGTCGTTCAAAGTCGGAGTTGAATTACAGCTGAAAACGGTCTTCCTTTTAAAATCCTCCTTTCAGAAGGGAATAATCTTCCGTGAGTTTGATTTACACACGCGGTCTACGTTTCGGTTTCAATCACAACAGCATATATGAAATATCAACAACAATCAGCACTACCCCCTCATTCGTTTTCGAGCTCTCCATCGAGACAGAGGTTGTTTTTTCTAGTCCGTAGTGCTGTGTGAGGCGATAAAGAATAGTGTTAATCCGCATTCAAGGTTATTTTGCCAGTTCGGTTCGGTTCTCAGTCTTTTGTTCGCGTGTGAGGATTAA
This sequence comes from Topomyia yanbarensis, assembly GCF_030247195.1. Lineage (NCBI taxonomy): Eukaryota > Metazoa > Arthropoda > Insecta > Diptera > Culicidae > Topomyia > Topomyia yanbarensis. Next base: position 119,086,774 of record NC_080670.1, read on the forward strand.
ACAATAGCCAGCTGTATAAGCTGGATCGGTTCGTCGTTGGACACCAGTTTAAAGCTAAGTGGTTTTTGTCTTTTATAACACATTTATTGCTTTCTTCCGTCTGCGCGGGCGCTGACCCCGTGCGTTGACGTTTTCTATGGTTCCCTCTCCGGATGGTCAAATGGAAGTTGAATCGGGTTCAACTTCTAAGGCTCCCCCCCGGCCCAAATGCTATCCAGAACTCTCAACTGGTCCATTTGTGGTCTTCTTTCGGCCCAAGACTAAATCACTGAATCTTCTTCAGATTTCTAAAGACCTGACGGAACGGTTCTCGGCTGTGACCGAAATTTCAAAGGTCCGCTCGGACAAGATAAGGGTGTTGCTAGCCAACTCAAAGCAGGCAAACGATATTGCTTGCTGTGAGCACTTTACGCGGGATTATAACGTGCATATTCCAGCGTTAAAAGTACAATCCGAAGGCGTCGTAACCGATGAGAGTTTGACGTGCGAGGATCTGCTGAAGTACGGGGTTGGCCGTTTCAGAGACCGCTTACTTCAGCCAGTGAAAATACTTGAGTGCAAACGTTTGCACTCAGTAGTAGTTGCGGGGGATGGTTCAAAAACGTACCCCCAATCAAACTCTTATCGGGTGACCTTCGCTGGTACCGCTTTGCCAAATTTCGTCCTCTTGCACAAGGTTCGTCTGCCTGTGCGTCTGTTTGTGCCGCGGGTCATGAATTGCACAAAGTGTAAACAACTGGGTCACACAGCCACCCATTGTAGCAATAAGGCCCGCTGTGGAAAATGCGGGGAGAATCATCTAGATGATTCGTGCAGTAGGCAAGCCGAAAAGTGTCCTTATTGTGCGGAGAGTCTGCATGATATCTCGACATGTCCCGCGTACAAACTACGCGGGGATAAACTGAAACGTTCCCTTGCGGGACGATCCAAACATTCTTTCGCAGAAATGTTAAAGAATGCTACGCCACCATCCTCAGCAAACATCTATACTCACTTGCCTCCTGACGAAGGCGAGGCTGGTAACCCACAAGAGGGAACATCTACTAGGGTGCCTAGAATTTATAGGAAGAGGAGGAACATTTCCTCTCGTAAAGTTCCTTGTAAAGGCCAGAAGGTGTCCCTTGACGGGGCTCCGAAAGTGACATCTATTGGAAGTGTTGCAACCAAACCGAAGCAATTAGCTCCTGGTCTCGGAGGATTAAACTCAGAGAAGGAGTTCCCAGCACTTCCAGGAACATCAAAAATCCCAAGTGTTCCTTTGTTTCAGTTCGAGAGTAATCACAGCACTGGAATTATAAAACTCTCGGACATAGTGGACTGGATAATAAAAACTTTCAATATTACTGATCCTATTAAAAGTCTTATGTTAGCTTTTCTCCCTACAGTGAGAACATTTTTGAAGCAGTTGACTGCTAAATGGCCCCTCCTCTCAGCGATTGTATCCTTCGATGGCTAACTCATCGAACGAGGTCACGGATTTGATCACTGTTCTACAGTGGAATTGCAGAAGTATCATCCCGAAAATCGATTCCTTCAAAATTTTAATAAATAATTTGAGTTGCGATGCATTTGCATTATGTGAAACTTGGTTAACTTCCGACATAGATCTCAACTTCCACGACTTTAATATTATTCGCCTGGATCGAGACACCCCCTATAGAGGAGTGCTTTTGGGGATCAAAAAGTGCTATTCCTTCTACAGAATTAACCTTCCCTCGATAACAGGTATTGAAATTGTCGCTTGTCAAGTAACAACCAAAGGCAAAAGCCTTTGCATAGCTTCCATATATATTCCCCCCAACACCGCGGTTGGGCACCGACGGCTACAAGACATCTTAGAATCCCTGCCAGCACCGCGACTAGTTTTAGGAGACTTTAACTCTCACGGTACAGCATGGGGTTGCCTCTATGATGATAACCGGTCTTCCTTAATTCAGGATCTTTGCGATAACTTCAATTTGACAATTTTAAACACGAGTGAAATGACACGGATTCCTGCTCCTCCAGCGCGCCCGAGCGCCTTAGACTTGTCGCTTTGCTCAACATCGCTGCGGTTAAATTGCACGTGGAAGGTAATTCCTGATCCCCACGGCAGCGACCATCTGCCGATTGTAGTCTCAATCAATAACGGTTCAAGGCCATTGAAATCAATCAATATTTCGTATGACCTCACACGAAATATCGATTGGAAGAGCTATGCTGCTGCGATATCCGACAACATCGAATCTACCCAAGAACTTCCTCCGGAGGAAGAGTACAGCTTTTTGGCTGGCTCGATTCTCGACAGCGCGAATCAAGCTCAGACTAAGCCAGTACCCGGCGCGAACATACAAAAACGCTCTCCTAATCCGTGGTGGGACAAAGAGTGCTCAGACGTGTACGCGGAGAAGGCCGCCGCGTATAAGACCTTCCGGGACGACGGGTTACCCGCTAGCTTTCGACAATATGCGACGTTAGAAACGCGAATGAAGAGTTTGATGAAAACCAAGAAACGTAGTTACGGGCGCCGGTTCGTTGACGGACTAACGAGAGAAACATCGATGAGCACTCTTTGGGGCACGCCCCGGCGTTTGCGAAACCGAAACAGTACCAACGAGAGTGCAGAATATTCAAACCGTTGGATATTCGATTTCGCCAAGAAGGTTTGTCCGGATTCCGCCCCGGCACAGAAGATTTACCGCGCCGCGTCTCCTCACGATAGCGCGAACGAAACACCTTTTTCGATGGTGGAGTTCTCACTTGCTCTCTTGTCGTGTAACAATAAAGCTCCGGGGCCAGACAGAATCAAATTCAACTTGTTGAAGAATCTGCCTGATTCTGCCAAGAGACGCTTGTTGAACTTATTTAATAAGTTTCTCGAGGCTAACATTGTCCCACTCGATTGGAGACAAGTGAAGGTCATCGCTATCCAAAAACCAGGAAAACCAGCCTCCGACCCCAATTCGTATCGTCCGATCGCAATGCTATCCTGTATCCGGAAGTTGTTCGAGAAAATGATCCTATCCCGCCTCGACAATTGGGTCGAAGCAAATGGCTTACTGTCAGATACACAATTTAGCTTTCGCAAAGGCAAAGGGACGAACGATTGTCTTGCGTTGCTCTCAACTGAAATTCAAATGGCCTATGCTAGCAAAGAGCAGATGGCATCAGTGTTCCTAGATATTAAGGGGGCTTTTGATTCAGTTTCGATCAACATTCTTTCAGAGAAGCTACACCAGCATGGTCTTTCAGCGACTTTAAACAACTTTTTACTAAACTTGTTGTCGGAAAAGCACATGCATTCTTCGCATGGTGACTTTTCGACATCACGATTTAGCTACATGGGCCTTCCCCAGGGCTCATGTCTAAGCCCCCTGTTATACAATTTCTACGTCAACGACATTGATGAATGTCTTGACAATTCCTGCACGCTGAGCTGAGCTGGTTGTATTTTCAAGGAAGCGTGAACCAGCACAACTACAGCTTCTATTAATGGGTCAAACTATCGCTCAGGTCTTCACAGTAAAATATCTAGGGGTCTGGTTCGACTCGAAAGGTACTTGGGGATGCCATATTCGGTATCTGAAACAGAAATGCCAGCAAAGGATCAACTTTCTTCGTACAATAACCGGAATATGGTGGGGAGACCTAATTAGGTTGTATCAAACAACGATACTGTCGGTAATGGAATACGGATGCTTCTGCTTTCGCTCCGCCGCGAACATACATTTCATCAAACTCGAAAGAATTCAGTATCGTTGTTTGCGTATCGCCTTAGGGTGCATGCAGTCGACCCATACGATGAGTCTCGAAGTGCTGTCGGGCGTTCTCCCGTTGAAAAATCGATTTTGGGAACTCTCATATCGATTGCTCATTCGATGCGATATCTTGAATCCGGTCGTGATTGAAAATTTCGAAAGGCTTGTTGAGCTCAATTCTCAGACCCGTTTCATGTCCCTGTACTTTGACTACATGGCGCAGAATATTAACCCTTCTTCTTACAATCCCAACCGTGTGCATTTCATAAATACTTCTGAATCTACTGTTTTCTTCGACACATCCATGAAAGACGAGATTAGTGGAATTCCGGACCACATACGCCCACAAGTGGTTCCAAACATTTTTTATAATAAATTCCGAGAAGTCGACTGTTCTAAGATGTTTTATACTGACGGATCAAACCTCGAAGGGTCCACTGGCTTCGGTATTTTCAATCAAAAGTTCACCGCCTCCTACAAACTCAGTGACCCTGCTTCAGTTTACGCCGCAGAACTAGCTGCCATTCAGTATACCCTTGGAGTCATTGAAACATTACCCGCAGGCCATTACTTCATCGTTTCGGATAGTCTCAGTTCCATTGACGCTATTCGCTCGATGAAACATGGAAAGCACTCCTCGCATTTTTTGGGAAAAATACGGGAGCTACTGAGTGCTTTATCTGACAACTCTTTCCAGATTACCTTGGTATGGGTCCCTTCTCATTGCTCCATTCCGGGCAATGAGAAGGCAGACTCCTTAGCTAAGGTGGGTGCCTTAGAAGGAGACGTTTACGGAAGACCAATTTGCTTCAGCGAATTTTTCAGTATTACTCATCAGAGAACCCTCGAAAGTTGGCAAACTTCGTGGAGCAGTGGGGAGCTGGGAAGGTGGCTACATTCGATAATCCCTAAGGTATCGACGAAACCTTGGTTCAAGGGGATGGATGTGGGTCGTGACTTCATTCGTGTGATGTTCCGACTCATGGCAAACCATTACACGCTGGATGCACATCTCCGGCGTATTGGGCTCGTGAATAGTGGTATCTGCGCTTGTGGCGACGGCTATCACGACATCGAGCACATTGTCTGGGCGGGCGGTTCGAGATGTGCTAGCAAGCCGCGATGTCCTCTATATGTCCCTTATATATACCTTTGTGAAAACCATCAATATACAAGTCTAACTGCCCCTTCTTATTTTCCTTATAATTCTCAGAACCCTCTTCCACCTGTGTCAAAGCATCTGTATCGAATGAGCCAACAAACACGGGACCTACGGCACGAACATAACACGCTTAACTCGAAATGTAGCCGATCCACATCTGAGCCGTACTACGAAATCGTCTGGAAAAACCCCTGCCATCTTGAGGAGGACCACCCGGCGTCCCAGTACATGATTCCCCCGATGGAGGCCACCCGAGTTTGTAATCCATCCGTTGATCTCACGATGCCTGAAACTGAAATAATTTTCTCTCCCTGCCATCTTTGTCTACCCTCCCTCCCCTGACTCTTATACTCAGAAGTAACACCACTACCCCCCCCCCCCCCCACAATATCATCACGAAGCATTTAGCTTCTTGTCTCTTCTAGATTTATCTACTATATTATATAATCTCGTTGGAAATGCCCAACTCTACTACCCACAAAAGTAACTATAATTCAATCATGCCCTCTAGTTATTCCTATTTTTAAGATAGTCGTAAAAAATTGTCCCCCTTAGTTAAACATTATTTGCTCCAATAATCTCACTGATAAAAATGTCAAACCATATTGCCACAAAAACTAAATGACCTACAAAAGTAACTATAACCCCTAATCTTACGAAACCCCTAATCTTACGAAAATAATATTATCCCCTTGTGTAGATATATAAGATAGCTATAAAATCGCATTAGTTTCATTTAAAAAAAAATGAATATGTAATCCCCTAGTTTTAAGCAATTTAAAATGTAAAACAAAACAAAATTGGCACCTTTAAGCTAACGCAACGTGCCTTATCAAATAAACGATTTGAATAAAAAAAGATGGGTGGGTAATGTCTAGGACATAACCGGAGTGTCGTGACTACTCGTTTGACTTGTAATTCAAATCGAATGATACTCAATGAAATATGTGGGAATGTTTCAAGTTATTCTTTATAATAATTATGGTGGTTCTGAAAAGAACCTTTGTTGTTGGCGTCTGCGTTGATAGGGGATGCGCTGGATTCTAAGCTCGTTGAGACATTCATTCATGAAATGAACAATTTTCTTGCTTTGAAATATCAATGTTAAAATCTCTCGAAACAACCATCGGAATCTTTTCCGTACAGAAATGAACACGCTTAGCGAAAAACTAGGGGCGGGTAATGTCCGGGACATAACCGCGATGCTCATATTCTTAAAATTCTGCTTGTATCTCCTTCAAATGGCTAAATTTTGCGCATTAAGTTTGATTCACCGGGCTCAGCGAAATTTTCCTGGGGATCCCGTTCGTTAGTATATTCAGCAAAACAATTTTATTACCGAGTTCTCCGCGTTGAATACAGGTCAATAATTTCATATAATGATTTCAACATGCAGACAATGTACATGTATGACAGGTGGGAGTGTTCTGAAGTGGTTTTAGTGGAGGTAACAACATAAAATCATGTATTGGATATTTTACAATGATTTTCCTTAACCCTGCAAAACCACGTGGTTGGCAGCAGAGGGTTAAGTTGTTTGGAAGAGATGACAGTTAATATATGATAACTAAAAATATAAAATTGTTCTATAAATTGCAAAGTTATTGCCGCGTTGACCTGAAAATTTGTCATTTCATTCATAAAGGAACAATCATTGAAATTATGTCAATTTATGCTTTGCAAGATTTGAAATAACTTCGAAGTGTGGTCACGACACCCCTGTTATGTCATATACATTACCAACCCATCTTTTCATCATTCGTTTTGGTGTAGCTTTCGCTTAGTGGTAGAGTTGCCACATTCACTGATTTTTTTGGAAGGATTTGCAAAAACCTTCGGGTTTGTAGATAAGAAAAACATTTTCTGATTCACTGATAAAAGTACAGAATTACCAAGTGCAAACTTAATACTAGTTAATAAAAGAAACTTTCTAATTAAATTCTTTTTCCATTTTGCCTTCGTCCTAATAAGGACGGTTTGTGGATAACTATGTTGATACAAGACGGGAATCTTTTAAAACAATTCAAACCTTGCCGACGATTGTTTTTACTGCGTACATCCGTACGATCTTTCCCCTTTTGCAGCTCACACCGAATGAGCACGGTTTTCATCATGGTGTTCCTTTTTATTGACTTTACAATGCAGATGGAAGGACGTCCTTTTGTTCGATAAATGAAAATATTTTCATCATTCGTTTTGGTGTAGCTTTCGCTTAGTGGCAGAGTTGCCACATTCACTGATTTTCTTGGAAGGATTTGCAAAAACCTTCGGGTTTGTAGATTGGAAAAACATTTTCTTATGATTCACTGGTAAAAGTACAGAATTACCAAGCGCAAACTTAATACTAGTTAATAAAAGAAACTTTCTAATTAAATTCTTTTTCCATTTTGCCTTTGTCCTAATAAGGACGGTTTGTGGATAACCATGTTGATTCAAGACGAGAATCTTTTAAAACAATTCAAACCTTGCCGACGATTGTTTTTACTGCGTACATCCGTACGATCTTTCCCCTTTCGCAGCTCACACCGAATGAGCACGGTTTTCATCATGGTGTTCCTATTTATTGACTTTACAATGCAGATGGAAGGACGTCCTTTTGTTCGATAAATGAAAATATTTTCATCATTCGTTTTGGTGTAGCTTTCGCTTAGTGGCAGAGTTGGCACATTCACTGATTTTCTTGGAAGGATTTGCAAAAACCTTCGGGTTTGTAAATTAGAAAAACATTTTCTTATGATTCACTGGTAAAAGTACAGAATTACCAAGCGCAAACTTAATACCAGTTAATAAAAGAAACTTTCTAATTAAATTCTTTTTCCATTTTGTATTCGTCCTAATAAGGACGGTTTGTAGCTAACTATGTTGATACAAGACGGGAATCTTTTAAAACAATTCAAACCTTGCCGACGATTGTTTTTACTGCGTACATCCATACGATCTTTCCCCTTTCGCAGCTCACACCGAATGAGTACGCTTTGCAGCCTTCGATGTTTTGGTTGCATTTTTAGTGGCAGTTACTACCGCCTTTTCAGTGACTGCGTTTCTTAGCCTTTGGCTTTTTGGACTTCTCACCGCCACCACCTTCACCAACGTTTTTCTTCTTCTCTCCGATGGTAGCTGATTTGATTGGTCGTCCGATGCAGCTTCTCACGACCACGCACGTCTGTTATGCACGGCGTCTTACACACGTCTGGCTTAGAGAAAAGCTGCGACACCCCTATTTATAGGTTTTATCATTAATGTTGATTTCATTTAAAGTAGTTTTCGAACTATTTAAACAAATTTTATATAGCAAAGAGCGCATCGGTAGCAAGCATTGAACGTTTTCCTTCCGATTTATGAAACAAGATTGGCAATCCGTTTTGTAGAAGAAAAGTTAATAAGGTTCAAAATGTACGTAACGCTTTCGCTAATATGCACTACTATCGCTTTCTCGCTCGTTCTCGTGGCGTGCATGAGCCTTTCCTTTCCGTCCGACTTCTAATGGCTTAACCAAAATTAATATCCCGGCTTTCCCCCACCAACTGCTCTCGTCAAGCAACCCAATACGAATAATCATAGGAACAAACATGTAGTGGACCTTTATATAAACTTTTCATTATTTTATTGTTCATTTGCTGCACCATTTTGACGGCTCTGTGCGGGATGGGCTGAAAATTTTCACTTTTCCGAGTCGTTTTCGAAAGATTTTTCAAAACACTATTTTTCCGTTGATAATGAATATCCTACATATTCCAAAATTTAATACAACATTGGTACAAATATTTTCGACAAAATGCCGAAGAAATTGATTAAATCCATTCAGTACAACAAAAGATATAAGCGTTCAAAATCTTACATCATTTTTCTTCCGAAATTTTGAAAAGGGGCCCCTATATTGAAAGGTAAGTCGTTAGTCACGACAAAAAAATCAGCACTACCCCGCTCACTGCATGTATCCCGCCAATCGCTAACACTAATCAGAAGGTACACTCGCAATTAAAATCACAGAGCTCTGAATCCGACCCGACTACCGATAACGAAAAAAAACGTCCATTCACAATCTTCTCATAGAACACGAGAGGTCTCCGCTCAAAGACCCGGCAACTCTTAGGAGCACTTTCGATTATCGATTAATACGTTGTGGTGTTTACCGAAACATGGCTCAACGACAATATACTTAATACTGAGCTGACCGATGAGTATGCAATATATCGTTGTGATCGAAATTCTTCCACAAGCCGGCACAGCCGTGGTGGTGGTGTTTTGATAGGCATATAGAAAAACAATCGAAGCAATATTGTAGCTATCGATGGGGCTGAGTCTCTAGAGCAGATTGCCGTTCGAGTCACATGTGGGACCGTATCTATCGTTATTTGTGTTATTTACCTACCACCAAATTCCGAGCTCGCTTTATATGAGCAGCATGCCGGCTGTGTGTATAAGCTGCTCAATCACATTGATGATCGCACTAGGGTTGTTGTTCTCGGTGATTATAATTTACCGTTGCTACGCTGGAGCTTTGATAACGGAATCGGATGCTTTATCCCTAATAATGCATCCTCTGAGCACGAGCTGTTGTTAGTCGAAACTATGATCGCTTCTGGTTTATAACAAGTAAACTACCTGACGAATGACAATGGAAGATTACTTGATTTAGCCTTTGTAAGTAGTGCCAGTGATTTTGAAATTCTAGAACCACCCGTACCGCTAATGAAATTGGATCGTCATCATCATCCGTTTGTTTTGACTCTTTACGGTTCACCAGAGATTGACGATGTAGATGTGTGGTATGATTTTAATCAATGCGATTATGACGAGCTAAATGCGAGAATCTCAAACATCAATTAGATTGAAATATTATCACTGGGTACTCTCGACGAGGCTGTGGATAGGTTTTATCGTGAATTGGACTTAATTTTTCAACAACACGTGCCTCTGAGAAGGCGAAAGCGCCGTTGCACAAATAAACGCCCCTGGTGGAACGATGAGCTGCACAATCCGCGAAATCGGTTAAGGAAGGCTCGTAAACGATTTTTCCGGACAAGAGGTGAAGATGATAAATCGTTTGTGCGAGATTTAGAGCGACAATTTCAATCATTGAATGCATCTTGCTTTCGATCATATGTTTCACGACTTGAGAGTAACATGAAGGACGAGCCGAAGCAATTTTGGGCTTATTTGCGGAACAAACCATCCACCCGTGGTTTTCCTGAAAACGTGAACTACAGTGACAGGACCTCAACGACACCTGCGGAGTCAGCAAATCTATTCTCGTCTTTCTTTCAAAGTGTGCTAAGCAGTGCGGTAAAATATCAATTTCAAACGAAAATAATCGTTTCAAGTGAAACTTCGAGTCTTTCACTGTAAACATACCACCACTATATCAGTTGAGTTCGACTGCCGTCTTCGTTTGAGTCACTCAAAGTTCACTGTCAATTGAATAACAGGTTCTGGTCATTTGACGTTTTTGCCTGTTTAGTTTCTATTAAACACCAACCTCACATTAGCACGGTCACAGCTAATGGAAGTGAACCATTCCAATGAACCACTCACAAATGAATATGAAGGAACACACACTGACATATAAATAACTCCGACCAAGATAATAAATAATATAGGGTAAAAGCTATGATAAGACGAGGCAACTCAAGACGGATACAGGTACGAGCATTTTTTCTCTGTATGAGTGAGGTTGTATTGAAGCTGATAAATCAGGAGGATACGAAAAAGAAAAGAATAAAACAAATGACGTAGTGGGCTTTTCTGCTTAATTTTACAAGTATAAAACAAATTCACTCAAAAATGACAAATGTTCCGAACCTTTCTTTCTCTTCTTCTTGGATAGTTTTCTTTCCTTTCTTGTGCCCTGCTGAATAATTGTTGACAGATGACTGTATGCAACTAGCGAGGTTGGCAGTGCAGCCAATTTCTTTGTCATATTTAGATATGTTGCTATAATACACATAATAATGACTGTTTTATTATCTCACATTTCGCCAAAATATATCTGGAACTAATCAATCCAACATTTTTATCATATACTACATGTTTCTAGCAAATTTGGCCAGCATAACAGTCTATTCATCAGAATCAAATTTGCCACAAACATTGAAATAGAGATGGACGTACTACCAAAATACAGAAATATACAGAAATCGTATTACTAGTTGCCTTATCTTGTCTTAGGTGTAAACGGGCGAACTCGTTAAAGGAAAATTGAAATCGATGGTTTAAGTCATTTTAAATGAAGGCTTAGTTGGTTGAGTGGTAAGTGTGACAGCCACCCATCCCAGTTAGTCTGGGTGCAATCCCAGCCGAGGTCGCTGAGATTTTTCTGAGGTGCAAAATCTTCCTTCGGAAGGGAAGTAAAGCCGTTGGTTCCCGGTCCATGAGTTGATGAGTCGATATCTAGTTACTACCAAATATCGTCCTCCCGTGATACTTGTGGAATGTGCAGTAGTATTTACGGTCTCTAGCAAAACAAGTATCGGACTAACGTTCCTTCCGCGATCTACGTTCGGGCCAGGCCGGCGCCGGTTTTGATCAATAAACACTTTAAGATTACCAGGAGTTGCACATTGAAAGATGTTTCCCTAATCCCAAGCATAACTATCTACTGAGTCCCTGTGCAACTTCAGCTAGTCTAGATCGATAACGGAGTAGCAGCTAGGGGTGGTCGTACAAGGTCAAGCTCAAGCTCAAGTTCGATGGTTAAAGTCATTTTTAAATCAGAGATGAGGGTAACATGGATACCATTTGAAAGGAGGTTAGGCCATTTTGAAATCCAAGATTGCGGCCTATAGTGACCAAGAAACTGTGAAAACAACTATCAATATGGGTATCATTTAAAATAATCATAAAATACCGTAGTTTATAAATTTAGGCCATTTTGAAAACAAAGATGGCGGTTTCGGGTAACCACCACAGTAAAAACCATGATCAATATATATCTATATCACTTTTGCAATGATGGTCACTAGATGACGGAAACTGATGATTGAGGACATTTTGCAATCAATCAATCCAATATGGCGCCTTTTGGTTACCTCAAATCAATAAACCCACCTTCGATATGACCTATTTATAGCATTCATATCGAGCAAAACCTTTTCGAATTCTTTCTGAAAAAGAAAAGATTCTCGTATCTGTAGACTGTGCTCGTAATATGTTCCTATAGAAACAGTGTGGAAGTGTTTTACCTCTTCACCATGTCATCGGAATTTTACACAGGAAACTATTGGTAGAGGTGCAAAAAATAGCTGAATTACATATTTGATTTTAGCAATAAATTTGACAGCTTCGTACAATTATGATAGCATACTGCGGCTATCATATTTTTTTTTCAAAATTTCTTAAATTCGCAGAGTTCAGACGAAAATAATGAATCTACTAATAACAGCTTATTGAAACTGGTTGCAATGAAAAATGCTATTTGGTAGTACGTTCATCTCTATAATATTTTTGTTGCAAATTTGATTCTGATGAATAGGCTGTTATGCTGGCCAAATTTGCTAAAAACATGTAGTATGTGACAAAAATGTTGGATTGATTAGTACCAGATAAATGTTGGCGAAATGTGTGTCAATAAAACAGTCATTATTATGTGTGTTATATCAACATATCTAAATATGACAAAGAAATTGGCTGCACTGCCAACCTCGCTAGCTGCATACACTCATCTGTCATCTGGCACAAGAGAGGCATGATAACCAAAAATACGAAGCCAGTTGTCTCTTCTTGTCTTAGGTTTACCCGGATCTCATTTGACTGGTGCTCACTGGGTAAATTGAAAGCGGATCTTTTCATTTGAGAGGATTAAACGAAGGAGGTTGAATATGAATTGCGACTCATTTGAAAGCAGCGGTGAGTGAAGTGCCATGAACCCAGCTTCAGATCAACAGCAACTGATGCGTTAAATGAATGTGAATGCTGCCGTAGACGACTTATTGACTGCGTTCATTCAGTTTCGATTGAATGAAATGAAATTTTACTGCACTGGTGCTAAGTAATAACCCACCACCTTTGTCTGAATCGTACCTGAGTAGTCTGCCGACGTTCTCCTTGAATTTGCCTGTAACATCTTTCACCGAACGCGAAGTGTACACCAATCTACGTGGTGTTGACGGTTCAAAGGGACCAGGATACAACCATGTTTCGTCAAGGAATTCTCTTCAGCGGTAGCTGTACCGATATCCATGCTTTTCAATCGCTCTCTCGGTGAAAGTATTTTTCCCGCCAAGTGGAAGGAGGCTTTAATAACACCAATTCATAAAGCCGGTAACGTCCATGACGTCATAAATTACAGGGGAATTTCAATCCAGAGCTGCCTCCCAAAAGTTTTTGAAAGTATGCTGTTAGATATTCTCTACCCTGCAGTAAAACACATCATCACTACAGATCAGCATGAGTTTGTTAGAAAGCGCTCAACAACGACGAACTTAATGAGCTATGTGTCAACGCTGATTGATAAATTAGAGAAACGACAACAAATTGATGCAGTGTATGTAGATTTCTCCAAAGCGTTCGATCGCCTTCCTCATCAGCTAGCTATTGAAAAGTTGAGGCGAATCGGATTTCCGGACTGGCTGACCAATTGGATCTTCTCGTACCTTACAAACCGCAGTGCATCTGTGCGACTTGGAACTGTACTTTCAGACCCATTCGACATCACATCGGGTGTACCTCAAGGGAGTCACCTTGGACCTCTTCTCTTCGTGCTCTTTGTGAATGACATTTGCAGCGAATTGACATCGTGTAAGGTGATGTACGCAGATGATCTGAAAATTTATCGCATCATAACAACTCTGGTAGATTGTTGTGCACTTCAGATGGACATAGATAGGATCATGAGTTGGTGTGATAGAAACGGAATGACTATAAACATTCAGATATGCAACATAATCACATTCACACGAATACTCTCGCCAATTACGTTTGAGTATGCAGTGAGCGCTGCCCCAGTAAAACAGGGTGTCGACTCATTTCTGAAAATGAAATTCCCTGATTTTCCAGGTTTTTCCAGACCTTTTTATAAATTTTCCAGAGTGCTCAAATAAATCAAATTAAATTCACATTTTTCAATGTCTATCGTTTGAGCTTACAACCTGTAGTGCATTTTTAGTTAGTTTTAAACATTTTGTATCTTCCATTTCAAATAAACCACTTTTGGTCTTTTAACAGCCATGTAATTTAAATATTTCCAAATCTTAACAAGTTTCATCCTCTAAAATTTTAAATAAAAACATGTTTTCTAGATCACAAGGCCTGATTGTGACGAATCTTGGATCAATGCATTGCATACTCATTGTGATGCTTCTGGAAATCACAGACCAACAGACATAACACTCGAAAACAATGCTTCGCCTAATATAACGATTATTTTAAATATAGTTTTGGTTGGGGCTGTGGTCGTATTTGCGATAAGGCCGCGCCTGGCATATGCACAAGTAAGCTGAGGATAGACCACTAGTGAAAAATTGTTACCAGGCCCGAGGGATGACCGACAAGCAAATGAGTGTATGGGACCGTGTATAAAAGGAGGAGTTAGTGTTCTGGAAAAAAATGGCGGATTGACTTTTTAGGGATGAATTTCCTCATAGTGTTATGTATTTTAGTCTGTGTGGAAATGATGATGAGTCCGGGATCTTCCGTTAAGTAGGTACCGTTTTAACATACTCTCTCATATTCCAAATACTCTTGAAGGTGGTCGTAACGCATTCTTACGTCAATTTGCAATGTAAAGTTTGTTCGCGACAAAATATGGAAACCTAAAAACACATAGATCTCTTGATATATTCAATCAAAAATGAAATATTTTTCACAAATATGGACGTATGACTTTTTTTTATCTAAAAATACATGATTCGTTGACATGTTAAAGGCGCTTTCAAAAATGAGTCGTAAGAAATGCGTATTAGAAATAATATGTGCGGTCCAAACGGAAATCAAAATATATCTCATCGGAATAGTTCTAAAAAGCTTGGCTAATCGGCAAGCTCTGTTCACACTGTTTCCAAAACGTCTAATAAGGGATTGTCGTATTGGTTGGGACGCTGTATAGGTTGGTACAGCTCGATATTTTCGTTCCTATGCAGTGTTGTCATCTGTTATTTTTAGCACATACTAGACTCGATCGTAGCTTACTTTTTATACCAAGTTGAAGTTATAGTTCATTATTGGCACAGCTGCACTAAGCAGTGTCAAAAAACGAGCGAAAAATGTTTTGTTGTGCTGATTTTTGCGCCATCTTAAATTGAATCTTTTTCATCGAAATTTCAACGTAAATAATTTTAAAGTGTTAAGAAGTAACTAAAATGTTATTAACGATCAGGGTTTTGCGTTTGCTTCATTGGATTTTTTTTCTTCGAAAAATTGGTTGGGACAAACGTGTCGTATAGGTTGGGACACCATACAATTACGCATGCGTACAAGATTGCGTACAAGTTTTACGTGTAAAAACTGTGAGTCAGATTAACTTTGTCAAATGGAAGTAAATAAGTCTTTCAGTTACTTATTTTTATTCTAAAATACCAATTAACAAACAAATATTAACCAAAAAATAAATATAATGCATTAAAGTTTAAATTGCCTTTAATTATTTAAATTGTTTGAAGTGTCCCAACCTATACGACACTTTTTTGTCATTTTGCCGTCATTTAGAAAATTGATCCTGAGTCTTATTTAAAATTGCAAGTAAACTACAAAATAGTGTACTACAAGCTAAAAAATATTGTCATGGAAACAAGATAACAGCCTCTAAGCAAACCCGTCCCAACCTAGACTACATTCCCTTACTCGATTGCCATCAGCTACATATAAAAGAAATGCAAAATATAATCTTAAGAAACGACTAAATGGATTCGATAGTGAGATAAACATTCTGTTCGTACACTAATAAAATAATAATAAAATAAAAACGTCAAATATGTTAGTACATAATTCGAAGCATCATTAAGGAACGAAGTCATTGAAGGTGTTGATTATTCCGAATTATAGTGATAGGCAGAATATGAGAGCTTAACACTTCTTCGAAAATTGTAACGTGGATATTCTACCAATTTTTCCTGTAGGGCAATGGATTACAAAACTTGAACGTAGAAGACTTCAATTAAGCTTCATGGCATGAAACGAAATGAAGTATTAAAGTAATTCTGAATGATAGAGAAGTCTAAGTTTCTCAAGAAATAATTGGTTAAGCAGGTCTTCTGCAACAGTGGGTGAACCAGTAAAAACTTCATACCAACAGGAAGGTATCCCAGAATATCTACTAAGAAGATTGTTTACAGTGTGCAGTAATAATCTGCTTTTTATGTTCTGGTTAGATTTGGATTCTTCTTTTTAACCTCCCGGAAGTCGCGCTAGTGCACTGAGTGCACGCTGCTCTGAAAATCTAGCGAAATCGTCTGAGCGCACCAGCGGCTGCTCGTTCAGTGGGCCGTTTGCGCGACTTCCGGAGGGTAATAATGATTGCGTTGTTGATACAAAATCATCCAGCACTTTTTCACAACATTAAAATAGGGGCATATTTCAAGAAAATGTCGAATAATCACAAGAAAAAACAGACAGGTCTGCGAACAAATTATAGTAACCGGTTTTTGGTAAGTTTACTTGTGATTTGAGACAAACAGTTTTTTAGTCTCTCATTTGCCTGCTTTTGATTTTTCCCAACAATTCGTCATTTCAGAAATTAAGTACCCTCTAAACTGCCGTTAAGCTCGTATTCGTTCCATGTTCTATGAGATTCCCTCTATATATAAGACAATTATGCGTTGAGCGGCAGTGAAAAGGTCAGTTGGAAATGCCATCTTGGAATATAATAAATACAAACAAATAAATAAATAAAGCGACTTTTAATCCAATCTGGCAAGAGCAGCACACAAAAAAGGACACCAGTGTACATTCTATCTCTGCTCAAGCTAGTCCTATAAGAAAGTTAAGCAATCGACAAGTAACAGTCGCCGGGATTTAACGTGAGTGATAATATACTGCTTATTTTATTTTTGCGATGATCGTTTGTCTGTTTGTTGTGAGATGAGTGAAGCTTCGCATCAAAAGGGAGGCAAACTTCGGTTAAATACATTATTTGTTGATTTTAAATATTGTCGTATCCGCCCGTCTGTTAGCGGAAGGTGATATTGAAACTGGAGCTTGCGGAAGTCATCTTCATACAGTTCTATTATATACGGAAACCCATATTGAAAACGTTGAATTGTTAAGCGGAGTTGAGTTTTTAACCGTTAGGTAACGACATAGTACGCGAGTACCTTTCCAGATTTCAGTTAAAATTACAATGTGCTTTCCATAACTAGAACCTGAAACTTGGTGACATCATAGTACATCACTAGGCATTAATTTTAGTGAGATAAAATTGAAGATGTAGTAAGTGGGCCTGAGGGGAACGTTTTGGTTGTTTCTACCGCATAGCAGACTGACAGGGTAATTGTCATTCCTATTGTAATATTAAACTTATTCAAATATTTGTAGATGGTTTGGAATCAGGAAGTCATCTGCTTTTTTAAACCTGCTATAAGGAATCGTATGAGATCTTGTTTCCGGACACCCGTTTCTGGAGGTGTGTCCCAGCATTGAAATACTATTTGAAAATTTCAAAGAACCCTAGCAATATGGATGTCAAAAGTCTTGGGTTTGCCACAGAGATTGTTAACAATCGTCATGGTCGTCTGATAATTTGACCCCGGAGCGGTCTTCACAACTTTATTTAGTTTCTTAATAACTCTGTCTGTTTTATACTTAACCAGTGAGCGGAGCAGAAAAACGACTTCAACTGCAGACAAAAACCAGGGGCAGCCAACGTGCGCGAATAAGAAGTATGAAAGCTGTGCGTTACCTAATGCCGCTATGGACTAGCACTGAACACGAGTGGAATTGAGTTGCGCTTAGAATTAACTCGATGGCTAGTTCATGAAAGAACTTGAATAAAACAAGTTTACGCCGTTGAGAATTAGTTGATTACGAACCCCAAAATTGGCCATATAAGCAAAAAATAAGCTACCGCAAAACAAGAGATCAGCTACAATGCGATATGTATACTGTTATACGGTCATGAAGACTTATTTCAAGAATTGACAATTTTTTAAAGATTTTTTTACGAAACCTTGCAAAATGATTCTTTTTCCCTATCCTGCATCCACTAGAAGAAGAAAATTTTATTGCCATGTGTTTTCAAGAAATTTCCATGATCAATCGTGGAAGTTTGTGGGTTGGAAATATTGAGAGGACAATAAAATTGTTTTTCATTGAAAGAATTGTTTTTGCTTAAGAAACCTTGCATGATGATTCTTTTTCCCTATCCTGCATACATTAGAAGAAGAAAATTTTATTGTCATGCGTTTTCAAGAAATTTCCGTGATCAGTCGTGGAAATTGGTGGGTTGGAAAAATTGGGAGGACGATCATTTTTGTATTTCGATTATAGAGGTCATTCACCTCTTCGGGTTAGAAAAATCCTCTGTGAAAAATTTCTAACCCTATGTGCGGGGTCGGGACTCGAACCCAGGTGCGCTGCGTACAAGGCAATCGATTTACCAACTACGCTACGCCCACCCCCGGACGATCAAATTGATTTTTATAGAAAAACATATTTTTGTGTACGAAACCTTGCAGAATGATTCTGTTTCCCTATCCTGCAGCCATTAGAAGAAGAAAATTTTATTGCCATGTGTTTTCAAGAAATTTCCATGGTCCGTAGTGGAAATTGGAGGGTTGGAAAAATTGAGAGGACAATTAAATTTATTTTCATTGAAAGAATTGTCAGTAGTGGAAATTGGTGGGTTGGAAAAAATAAAAATTGGGCGGACGATCGAATTGATTTTATAGAAAAAAATTAGAAAATTTGCATCCATTAGAAGAAGAAAATTTTATTGCCATGTGTTTTCAAGAAATTTCCATGATCAGTAGTGGAAATTGGTGGGTTGGAAAAATTGAGAGGACAATTAAATTTATTTTCATTGAAAGAATTGTTTTTGCTTAGGAAACCTTGCAGGATGATTCTGTGTCCCTATCCTGCATCCATCAGGAAAAAGAAAATTTTATTGCCATGTGTTTTCAAGAAATTTCCATGATCAGTAGTGGAAATTGGTGGGATGGAAAAATTGAGAACAATTAAATTTATTTCCATTGAAAGAATTATTTTTGCTTAGGAAACCTTTCAGGATGATTCTTTTTCCCTATCCTGCATACATTAGAAGAAAATTTTATTGTCATGCGTTTTCAAGAAATTTCCATGACCAGTCGTGGAAATTGGTAGGATGGAACAATTGGGAGCACGATCAATTTTTTTATTTCGATTATAGATGTTTTAACCTTAAGGTCATTCACCTCTTCGGATTAGAAATATCCTCTGTGAATTTTTTTTAACCCTATGTGCGGGGTCGGGACTCGAACCCAGGTGCGCTGCGTACAAGGTAATCGATTTACCAACTACGCTACGCCCACCCCTCGACGATCAAATTGAATTTTATAGAAAAACATATTTTGTTTACGAAACCTCCTATCCTGCATCCACTAGAAGAAGCAAATTTTATTGCCATGTGTTTTCAAGAAATTTCCATGGTCCGTAGTAGAAATTGGAGGGTTGGAAAAATTGAGAGGACAATTAAATTTATTTTCATTGAAAGAATTGTCAGTAGTGGAAATTGGTGGGTTGGAAAAAATAAAAATTGGGCGGACGATCGAATTGATTTTATAGAAAAAAAATTAGAAAATTTGCATCCATTAGAAGAAGAAAATTTTATTGCCATGTGTTTTCAAGAAATTTCCATGATCAGTAGTGGAAATTGGTGGGTTGGAAAAATTGAGAGGACAATTAAATTTATTTTCATTGAAAGAATTGTTTTTGCTTAGGAAACCTTGCAGGATGATTCTGTGTCCCTATCCTGCATCCATCAGAAAAAAGAAAATTTTATTGCCATGTGTTTTCAAGAAATTTCCATGATCAGTAGTGGAAATTGGAAGATTGGAAAAATTGAGAGGACAATAAAATTGATTTGCATTGAAAGAATCGTTTTTGCTTAGGAAACCTTGCAGGATACTTCTTTTTCCATATCCTGCATACATTAGAAGAAGAAAATTGTATTGCCATGTGTTTTCAAGAAATTTCCATGATCAGTCGTGAAAATTGGTAGGTTGGAAATATTGAGAGGACAATAAATTTGATTTTCATTGAAAGAATTGTTTTTGCTTAGGAAACCTTGCAGGATAATTCTTTTCCCCCATCCTGCATACTAAGAAGAAGAAAATTTTATTGCCATGCGTTTTCAAGAAATTTCCATGTTCAGTAGTTGAAATTGGTGGGTTGGAAATATTGAGAGGACAATAAAATTGATTTTCATTGAATGAATTGTTTTTGCTTAGGAAGCCTTGCAGGATAATTCTTTTTCCCTATCCTGCATCCATTAGAATAAGAAAATTTCATTGGCATGTGTTTTCAAGAAATTTCCATGATCAGTCGTGGAAATTGGTAGCTTGGAAAAATTGGGAGAATAAAATTTTTTTATTCATTTCGTTTATAAGATAGGCACAAATGCGTTAGCTTGGCGGTGCCAAATTGTCTTGTTTTTACATTTTGGATATCTTAAAACTAGGAGCTTACAATGTTGAAATATTTTTTTTATAAAAGAGAAAAAAATTTACAGCTATCTTAAGACTAGAAATAAGATTCTATATACAAGAAAGGTGCAAAATATTTTTTATGAAGAATTTTAAAAAAAGGTTTTCAGTTTGATATACAAGAGGGGGAGTAATAGAATTTTACGAAATATTTTACAGTTATCTTAAAACTAACAATTCTAGTTTGGTACACAAAAGGGGGAAAAAATATTTATGAGAAATTTCACAGATATCTAGGGATACAATTCTATTTACAAGATGGCGGACATAAGTTTCAATAAAGAGTAAAAATTACAGCTATCTTAAAACTAGGAATACAGAATACAAATTTGATTTTTTAACGAAGACTTATGCTTGGTCAAGATATTCAGAGGGAGCTTATTTCCACATCAGTGTAGAAGCAGTTGTATCAAAGACAGGGGAGAGAAGGCGTAGATGGTGACAGGGAAAAAGAGCAAAACTTGCAACTTTCAGGCAAACGGGAGATCAGCGAAACAAATTAGCGCCTCAGTCTAGTGAGTCGTCAAGTACCGAATTGGCGGATGGTATTCTTCGGACTCGCGGGGAATCCTTCAAAAGTCATTGGACCTCGAGTCGCTCTCGCTTTCCTATGCAGGCGTAGTGGTAAGGGCGATGGCTGTTACATATTGGCACTCTGGAGCTGATCGGTTCCACAAGGCAATAGGAAATTAGGACTCCCGTATCTTCCCCAGGAAATGTGGGAATTGCTTTTTGGGCTTTATCGCACGAAGAGCCTCGATAGAGCTGAGGCTGTCCGAAATGATGAAGTAGTGATCTGTGGGCTGAGTGTCGATGATCCCAAGGGTGTATTTAATTGCATCTAACTCTGCGACGTAAACTGAAGCGGGATCATTGAGCTTGAATTAAGCGGTGATAGTACTGTTGAAGTTCGAGATTTGATCCGTCAGTGTAGAACATTATGTCACAGTCGACATCTCGGAATTTATCATGAAATATATTGGGGATCACTTGCGGGCGTATATGATCCGGGATTCCACGAATCAGTAGAATCAGAAGTATCTAGGAAACGTACACGGTTGGGATTGTACGAAGACGGATTTATGCTCTGTGCCATGTAGTCGAAGTACAAGGACATAAATCGGGTTTGAGAATTAAACTCGACGAGCCTCTCGAAGTTTTCAATCACCAACGGGTTTAGAATGTCGCATCGGATGAGCAATCGATACGAGAGTTCCCAAAATCTATTTTTAGCGGGAGAACGCCCGCCAGCATTTCGAGACTCATCGTATGGGTCGAGTGCATGCAACCCAAGGCAATGCGCAAGCAACGATACTGGATTCTTTCCAGTTTGATGAAGTGTATGTTCGCAGCGGAGCGGAAACAGAAACATCCGTACTCCATCACGGACAATATCGTTGTTTGGTACAACCTGATCAGGTCTCCTGGGTGGACACCCCACCATGTTCCAGTTATTGTTCGGAGAAAATGGATCCTTTGTTGGCATTTCTGTTTCAGTTATCTAATGTGACATCCCCAGGTACCTTTAGAGTCGAACCAGACCCCGAGATATTTGAATGTGAAGACCTGATTGATCGTTACACCCATTAATAGAAGCTGGAGTTGCGCCGGCTCAAGCTTCCTAGAGAAGACAACCAATTCAGTTTTCTCCGTGGAGAACTCGATACCCAGCTGGAGAGCCCAAGCAGACAAATTGTCCAAGGTATCTTGCAATGGTCCTTGCAAATCGGCAGCATTGGACCCTGTAACAGAGACCACCCCGTCGTCTGCAAGTTGCCTTAGCGTGCATGAATTGGCAAGACAATCGTCAATGTCATTCACGTAAAAATTGTAGAGTAGGGGACTTAGACATGAGCCCTGGGGAAGACCCATGTAGCTTAATATCCAAGAAGACTGATGCCATCTGCTCTTTGTTAGCATATGCCATTTGGATTTCTGTAGAAAGCAACGCAAGGCAATCGTTCGTCCCTTTGCCTTTGCGGAAGCCAAATTGTTTGACAGTAATTGCTTCAACCCAATTGTCGAGGCGAAACAAGATCATTTTCTCGAACAACTTCCGAATTCAGGACAGCATTGCAATCGGTCGATACGAGTTGTGGTCGGAGGCTGGTTTTCCTGGTTTTTGAATTCACCTGCCTCCTGTCATGAGGGGCAATGTTACCCTCAAGAAACTTGTTAAATAAGTTGGACAAGCGCCTTTTTGCAGTGTCAGGCAGATTCTTCAGCAAGTTGAATTTTATTCTGTCCAATCCTGGGGCGTTATTATTGCATGATAAGAGTGTTTCGTTCGTTGTATCATGAGGAGACGCGGCGCGGTAATTTTTCTGTACCAGCACAGAATTTCTTGGCGAAAGCGAATATCTAGCGGTTTGAATATTCCATGTTCTCGTTGATACTGTTTCGGTTACGCATACGTCGAGCCGTACCCCAAAGAGTGCTCATCGCTGTTTCTCTCGTTAACCCGTCGACGAACCGGCGCCAATAACTGCGTTTTTTGACTTTCATTAGACTCGTACTGTGGATAGCTAACGGGTAACCCGTCTTCCCGGAAGGCCTTATATGCAGTGGACTTCTCCGCGTACAACTCTGTCGAGAATCAAGCCAGCCAAAAACCTGTACTCTTCCTCCGGAGGAAGCTCTTTTTTTATTTATTTATTAACAGATTAAGGCCGAAGTGGCCTGTGCCGTATACAAAAGATTCCTCCATTCCACTCGGTCCATGGCCGCGCGTCGCCAGCCACGCAGTCTGCGAAGGGTCCGCAAATCGTCTTCCACCTGGTCGATCCATCGTGCTCGCTGCGCGCCACGTCTTCTTGTACCGGTCGGATTGCAATTGAGAACCGTTTTCACCGGGCTATTGTCCGACATTCTGGCTACGTGCCCGGCCCACCGTAGTCGTCCGATTTTCGCGGTATGACAGATGGGTGGCTCCCCCAACAGCTGATGCAACTCATGGTTCATTCGCCGTCTCCATGTGCCGTCTTCCATCTGCACTCCACCGTAGATGGTACGCAGCACTTTCCGTTCGAAGACACCAAGTGCGCGTTGGTCCTCCACGAGCATGGTCCAGGTCTCGTGCCCGTAGAGAACTACCGGTCTAATCAGCGTCTTGTAGATGGTCAACTTCGTACGACGGCGAACTCTGTTCGACCGAAGTGTCTTGCGGAGGCCAAAGTAGGCACGATTTCCTGCCACGATGCGTCTACGAATCTCTCTGCTGGTATCATTGTCGGCGGTCACCAGTGAGCCCAAGTACACGAACTCTTCAACCACCTCGATTTCGTCGCCACCGATGCAAACTCGAGGCGGGCGGTTCTCATTCTCTTCTCGTGAACCTCTTCCTATCATGTACTTTGTCTTCGACGTGTTGATGGCAAGTCCGACGCGCTTGGCTTCTCTTTTCAGTCTGATGTAGGCTTCCTCCATCTTCTCAAAGTTTCGTGCAATAATATCAACGTCATCGGCGAAGCCAAGTAGCTGAACGGACTTTGTGAAAATCGTACCACTCGTGTCGATCCCTGCTCTTCTTATTACACCTTCCAGCGCGATGTTGAATAACAGACACGAGAGACCATCACCTTGCCGTAACCCTCTGCGTGATTCGAAGGGACTCGAGAGCGTCCCTGAGACACGTATCTCTGCACATGTCGGCCTGTGGTACGTGGCCCCTGCGCGAGCGGTTCAACTTCTCGTAGAATTTCCGTGTGTCTTTAGCGCGGTACAGCTGCTCCATCGCTTCGCGATCTCGGTCTTCCTGCTGGCGCTTTTTGGTCCGGAAAACCGAGTTCTGCCTGTTCCGTGCCTGTTTATATCGCGCCTCGTTCGCCCTCGTGCGGTGTTGCAGCATTCTCGCCCATGCTGCATTCTTCTCTTCGACTAACTGCTCGCATTCGCCGTCGTACCAGTCGCTTCTTCGGTCCGGGCCCACCGTACCTAGTGCAGTGGCTGCGGTGCTACCTATGGCGGATCGGATATCTCTCCAGCCATCTGCTCTTCCGTTGGTAGTGCCACTTCCAACTGCTGCGCGTATTCTTGAGCCACTCTGCCATCTTGTAGCCGCTCGATGTTTAGCCGCGGCGTTCGGCTTCGACGAGAGCTATGCACTGTCGAAAGTTTTGAGCGCAAGCATACTGCAACCAGGTGGTGGTCCGAATCTATATTCGCACTGCGATAAGTGCGGACGTTTGTGATGTCCGAGAAGAATCTACCGTCGATTGGAACGTGGTCGATTTGATTTTTTGTTACTTGGTCCGGTGATCTCCAGGTGACTTTGTGGATATCTTTGCGAGGGAAGAAGGTGCTTCGGATTACCATTCCACGGGAGGCTGCGAAGTTCACACATCGTTGGCCGTTGTCATTTGATACGGAATGTAGGCTGTTAGGCCCGATCACCGGTCTGTACATTGCCTCCCTTCCTACCTGTGCGTTCATGTCGCCGATGACAATTTTCACGTCTCGCAGAGGGCAACCGTCGTACGTCTGCTCCAGCTGCATGTAGAACGCTTCTTTCTCGTCGTCGGGTCTCCCTTCGTGTGGGCAGTGCACGTTGATGATGCTGTAGTTGAAGAAACGGCCTTTGATCCTCAACTTGCACATCCTTGCGTTGATCGGCTGCCACCCGATCACACGTTGGCGCATCTTGCCCAGCACTATGAAGCCGGTTCCCAGCTCGTTGGTTGTACCACAGCTCTGGTAGAAGGTAGCCGCTCGATGCCCGCTTTTCCACACCTTCTGTCCCGTCCAGCAAAGTTCCTGCAGCGCCACGATATCGAAGTTGCGGGGGTGTAGCTCGTCGTAGATTATCCTGTCACATCCTGCGAAGCCGAGCGATCTGCAATTCCATGTTCCGAGTCTCCAATCGTGATCCTTTATTCGTCGTCTGGGTCGTTGCCGATTGTTCTGGGTCGTATTCTCTTCTGTATTGTTCGTTATAAGGGTTTTTTTAAGGGGCGGCTTATAGGGCCTACTCCAACCACCTGTCTCGCCGGTGGGTCATCGTGCCAGGACTGCTTAAGGTCCCACCTGGATACCAGGACAGGTTTACACCTTCCGAAGAAGGGTAACCCCCCCTTCCCTTTCAGCATACGACCAAAGTTCCCACCGGGGTTGGTTACCCGATCTTCACTAAGGTTACTCGTATCCAAGGCGACGCCACGGGGAGGCCAGGGCTAGGAGTTACTGGGCAGGAGGCTAAGGACCGCAAGTGGGGTCTATTTTATGTCTTCAGGTACAAGAGGCTTACGCACTGCCCAGTCATTGACGACCAAGCTCTTTAGTGGATTCGATTTTAAGGGATATCGCGGTCTATGTGGCTAAAACTTGGGGTTTTAACTAATTTTGGGTAGCTGAATCCATTTCTGCTATCGGTTTTAATATTCCATATTTCATTTTTTCAACTACTTTTATTTAATCCCATTTGAATGCGTTGGTCGTTAAAGTGTTAATATAAACATTAAGCATAGTAGCCAATCTCATCGCATAGCAGAAATGGTTGACAAAACTAGTAAAAATCACTAATTTAATTAATTTGTAAGGAGATTTATGAACTACAGGGCGTCTCCATATGGGTATTTTCAAAAATATAGATATACCAACTTCGGCGCAAAAATGCGCAAGATGAGCCATATATATCTTGAAACTATACTAAATTTTTAGTCAGATTCATGATACCATCTCAAAAATTGGAAGACGTAAAAAGATAAATTACAGATATGATATGAAACTTTTTAATTGGAATTTTTTGATGCAGAACAAACGTAACTCAGTTTTGCACAAAAATCTCCCATCTATAGTTTAGCATATTCATTCTTCTTTTCGATGAACTTAAAATTGCTCCAATCGGCTGTGTAGTTCTTGAGATATCGTTATTTGAAACTCTAAGGTACTAAAAATTCTAATTAATTGAATTGAGCAGAAATCCTCGACATCACTTGCTTCAACGACATGTTAAAAATTCATTTTCATACGATTATAGTAAAATTTTGAGATACCTTTATTCAAACTGAGAGAAAAAAAAATAAATATTTACAAGAGAATAACAAGACATTGATTTTTGGGGTTTTGTCACTCGTCGTGCCACTGTGTGGTGGTGTAGCAATCCGCGTCATTTCTCCCGTGTTTAAGATGGTCATGTTGATATTGTCGCAAAGATCTTGGATTAATGTTGATCTATTATCATCATGAAGAGAGCCCCATACCGTACCGTGCGAGTTAAAGTCTCCCAGAACTTGCCGTGGTGCCGGTAAGGATTCCGTGATATTACAAAGCGTTCGGTGCCCTACCGAGGCTCTAGGAGGTTAATTCGGTTGAAAGAATAGCACTTTTTAATCCCCAAAAATACTCCAGAAGGGTTTTCTCGATCCAGACGAATTATACTAAAGTCGTGGAAGTTGAGATTTATACCGGAAGTTAACCAAGTTTCACATAATGCGAAAACATCATATTTTAAACTGTTTAGTAAAAGTTTGAAGGAATCGATTTTCGGGAGGATACTTCTGCAATTCCACTGTAGGACAGTGATCGAATCAGTGACCTCGTTTGATGACTTAGCCATCGAAGGATACGATCGCTGCAAGGAGGGGCCACTTAGCATGCAACTATTTCAAAAAGGTTTGCACCATAGGGAGAAAATGTATCAGAATGCTTTTAAGAGGATCAGTAATATTGAAAGCTGTGAAAATTAAGTCCACTATGTCAGAAAATTTCATTAGTCCGGTACTGGACTGATTATCTGTTTGAAAAAGGGGGCAGTTGGGGTTTTTAATGTCCCTGGAAGTGGTAAATACTCCTTGTTAGAATTAAAATTTCTCAGTCCTGGAGCAAATTGCTTCGGCTTTAGTGCATCACTTCCATTGGATTTATTGATTGTAGTTGGCGCACTCTGAGTGGACGACACCTTGGCACCCTTACGAGGCAATCTAGGGGAGGCTAGATTTCTCCTCTTCCTGGACTCCCCTGAGTTAACAAAAGATGTCCCCTCTTGTGGGTCGTCAGATTCTTGCTCAACGCCAGCCAAAAGAGCAAAGGAATTTTCGAAAGGGACAGATGGCGAAGCATTCTTAAGAATTTCTGCATAAGAGCGCTTCGAGCGTTCCTTAAGGGAGCGCTTAATTTTATCCCCGCGCTGTTTGTACATGATTTAAGATCATGCGGAAGGCCCCCGCAGTAAATACACTTTTCAGTTTCTCTACCGCAAGCATCATCCTCATGCTCTCCCTCGCATTTGCCGCACCTTTTCTTATTGCCACAATAGGTGGCTGTGCGGCCCAGCTGCTTGTAATTGCTGCAGTTCATTACCCGCGGTACAAACAGGTGAACAGGTAGACGAACCTTATCCAGGAGGACATAGTTCGGGAGGGAAGACCCGGAGAAAGTCACCCGAAGCGAATCTGAGGTGGATATCCTCAATACGTAATCTGAGCATGCTAGCATACTATTTCGAGCTGAATTATCCCCAAGGGGTGAGTCGCTTAGAACAATGTGCCATACACACTGTATCACTTACGGTAACAAGATATAAGATTACGATCCACAGTAATACACGATGATTTCACTCGTTACCACAATGTGTGGCACACTGGGGCACACTTCTGACAACTCAAAAACTGTCAACAAAGTGTAGTTAAATTATCATAGCAACCATTGCTTTTGTTTTACGGAACACCATGGCACATCGTGGCACATTGCGGCACAAGCTATCACGCTGTTTGTTTGTGAGCACAATTCTATTTGTGCTAAGAGACTCACCCCTTGATTATCCCCCAAAACAATATGTAATGAATAAACAAATATTGAAATTTCACTACACAATGTTTTGCCTTTCTCATATAAAGAAAGCCTATGCAATCACTGAAAAAATCGACTTTTCAACCTAGGCCCGGAAGGCTGAGTGTCATATACCATTCGATTCAGTTCGTCGAGATCGGCAAATGTCTGTGTGTGTATGTATGTGTGGGTGTGTCATTTAAACTCACACAATTTGCTCAGAGATGGCTGAACCGATTTTCACAAACTTAGTTTCATCTGAAAAGTATAAAGGTATGAAAGGTTCGCTCCCATAAGCTGCTATTGAATTTTTAGTTGATCCGACTTCCGGTTCCGGAGTTACGGGTTGAAGAGTGCGGTCACACAGCAAATTCCCATATAAACTGGTACAACCATGATGTCCAAATGACGTAAAACATGTTAAAATGGGTTCAACATTGCTCTAGTTTGCGGGTCTGGATCACTAATGATAAATCAAAGCTACTTTGACCACATTGGTCACCTATGACGGTTCATGATGCCTCCGGGGAACTCGCCAAGTTCCTAAGCTAATATCACACCTTTTACCCAGCGAATTCTCTACTGATTTTTACAAACGTGATTCCAAAGGAAAGATACTGCTGCCGAATTTGATTCGGTTCTGACTCTTGGTTCCGGAGTTACAGGTTGGTTAGGAAGGTTACACTGGAATTTCCCATATAAATCGGAACAATCGTAACACCGCGGAGGCTAAAAACTATTGAAATGGTCACCAAATTACTTCGATTCGCAAGTCTAGATCACTGATTGCCAATCAAACATTCTTTGGATATATTGTCCATTATCGACGATTCCAGAAGTCCCGGATTCCGGACATATTCCACAATTTAAGTCACATCGGTTCTTCGGTGATGACTGAACAGATGTTCTCAAACTAAGTCTCAAAAGAAAGACAACATTTGCGGTTTTATTGTTGGAGACGAACCACTGCGACCAGTATTTAGATCTCTTGTGGTATGCCCCTTCTTTAATCTAAGTGTACTATTTACTATGACATATCACTATTGATGAGTGATTGTCGTTATTGAGATACACACTCTTCCCAGTTAGGCACCTCACTTCGTACGAAGTTTATTACCTGCTTGGAATTTGCAGTCCAAATATCAAAAGGCTCCAATGTTCCTTTACCGAGGACTCTTAGTCTGCGTTGTATCAATGCACTGCCTTCGCAGAGCAGATGCTCTGTTGTTGCACTTTTAAATGCGCAGACGCAGCATGTATCGTTTGTAAGCTTACCATTTTTTAAGATGATATTTACTCGAACCGTGTCCGGTAAGTAGTCCTGCCATGATGCTTAGCTCTTTTTTGTTTAGTCTAAGCAACTCCAGGCTTTTTTTTCTCGTTGGGTGAGATAAATTTCTTTGATTGTCGTAGTCCAGGTGTGGTACTCCAATTGTTCTTTATAGCTGTGATTTCCCACTTTTTCAATTCCATTTTGAGGGCACTCGATGAGACTCCACAGAATGGTTCTGGGCCGATAAAATTAGTGGAAGTTCTCTTCTTGCTAGCTCATCGGCTTTTTCATTCCCTGCAACTCCACAATGCCCTGGAACCCAGCATAAATTAACATGGTTTTTCACTGCCAATTGTCGGAGTGCAAGAATACACTTCCATACTAGTTTTGAGCGACATATAGGAGCCCTTAATGCGTTGAGCGCAGCCTGACTCTCTGAGAAAATGCAGATATTTGCATACCGGGAATTTTCCTACAGACATACGTAAGTGCATTCTAGAATGCATATATTTCGGCTTGAAACACTGTCAGCCAGTATCCCATGGAGATACTAGTGTTTATTCCTGGTCCTGTAATACCAGATCCTGTCAAATGGTTCATTTTTGACCCATCTGTGAAGAAAATTACTGAGTCTGGGCGGAGACTAGGGCCACTTTGTTGACCGTTCGGGCTCCATAATTTTATAAGTAGTTTCAACGTTCGGCATCGCATGCAACCAGTCTTCATTTGCAATGACGAGGTTATTTATAGGAAAATCTTTCAGAACCGCAAGATGTTCTGCTAAATTTCCAGATAATAATTGTTTATGACGACTTATTTTCAATGCGCTTTTTTCCGCGTCAAGTTGTATCACCTGATGTAGCGGAAGGAGATGGAACATTGCATCTAATGCTTTTGATGGAGTACTTCGCATGGAACCGGTTATCGCTCCACAAGCAAGCCTTTGAAGTTTACCTAGTTTTTTATGAGTTGATGTCTCTTTTGTTTTAGGCCACCAAACTAGCGAGGCATATGTTATTCTTGGTTTGACTATTGTAGAGTATAACCAGTGAACCATACTTGAGATCCCATTTTTTACTAATTGTTCTACTGCACACCCAAAGAGCACTAGTTGCCTTGCTTATAACCTGCTCAATGTGCGCATTCCAGTTTACTTTTCTATCGAGTATCAATCCCAGATACTTTACCTCAGAGGACATTTCAATTACTGTTTCGTTGAGTGGTTAAGTGTTGCGTCACAACTCAGACCCCCCACCCTTGCCGTCACACCTCCCTCCTTCATCGCTCCTCTCCCTTTGAACCACTTTCACATCCGCATTTCCTTAATCTACCCCGTATACCGAAATAAGATGAAGGATTTCCGACGCATCCTCCACTCCCACTCTACTAAACTCCCACCATCTCCACTTCCAAACCAATTCCACAAACATTTCAAAATATAATCACATGAAGATAACATTGAACTCATGTTGATTAAGTTATTTAAATATTAGGGGAGCCCGGCGCTAGTTGGTGGTTGGGGTAAGTTGGTGGATTCCCTTTGTCTTCGTTTCTATTAGACATATAGCGCTGCCTCTCATTGTGTACCTCAAGTTATGTGAAATCCATTATCCAATGTGTTTTTGTTAAAAAACATTTTGTTTTGTAGAAGTTGTGGGCGATATTGTGTTTTCGAGCATACCAAGTAAATGTTATAAATTTTAAACAATTTGTGTTATTCAGGGAGATTTTAAATCTATTTTCCAATTGATAATATTTTTCGAGAGTGCGTAAAAAGAGCTTTCAGTATCCGTATAGATATTGAATCTATCCATGAATTATAGTTATTTTTAATTAGTTTTTTTTGCAAAATTGCGGTTTGGGTAATATGCCGGTGACGCACGCGGGGCAAGTTGGCGCCACTAATTACAGTGTAAATGTAGTCATCAAATATTTTTATTTTTGAAATTGACTCCAAAGTAAAACTTTGTGCATCTCGTCAATGCAAGGGATGTTTACTTCGGCCAATCGCCTGAATAATTTCAAAAATATGCTCTTGAATAGGAATGCGCGTCAAAGTAAATTGCCGGTATTGAGACTGAAATATATTGGCAATTGTCGGTTAATATACAATTTTATTGAAAAGGCATTCAGCACGAACCTTTGATGTAATTGAATCTTCATTTTCTGGCGTATTCACACATACCGGGAACTTAGCCCGGGGCTGGGGTAAATTGGCGGGTTTTCCGCGTCACACATTTTTGTCTATAAAAACAAAGACAATGCAATAAACACTTTGATAAAATTCAAGGTTGTTGGCAACAGCCACATATTCTATTTTGCAAGATCTATCTACATCAAAGCTGTAAAAAATGGAAACTGAAAAAACACCGCAAACTAGCCCCGGTCTCCCCTATACTTTTTTGTTTAAAGTGAGTCTGCGTCTACTTTCGTTGTAGTCGTGGGATACGTGCTAAGTGAAATATGAATGTAATAGACATTTCCACAATTCTATTGAACAAAACCAGCTAATGAATCATAATTTGGATAAATGAGAAAGACGCAATTGCACCACTAGGTGGATTAAAACAGCTTTTTAATAAAGATTGTTAATGAAAGAAGCCAAATTAGAATCTAATAGTAATTTCACTTTGGGATCATCCATAAATGACATAGCATTATATGGGGGAGGGGGGAGTTTTGTATTTTGTGATGATGTGTGACGACAGGGGGGTAGGGGGTCATGTCATGCTACGTAGCTTTTTTAAAGGGAAATAGAATAGAATTTTTAAAAAAAAAATACCGTGACAAGGGGGAGCAGAGTTACCGTCAAGCTACGTAATTACCAGGGGGTATAAAGAGGTTTGTGACGAAATGCTACGATGAGGGAGGGGGTGTTAAAAATCACTCAAAAAATGATACATCATTTATGGATCATCCCTTTTGGATTCGAGCCGCTTTAGGTTCACTCTATACATACTAAAGAGGCAGTTTCAATCGAAGCTACAGCAATTCCGATGTGAAAAAGAAATCAGCATGAATTGATACTCTCTTTTCTCCGTACAAGACTATTATAATTCAGCTAATTCTTCATATATCATATATCGATGTATATACTGCTGCTTTGACCCTCTTGTATATACTACAGGATTGTACTGCTGAATTATTCCAAAGCAAGAGGGCAATTTTTTATAACTATGTTGGAAATTTTCTTTGGATGCATAACGCAATTAACTTCAGGAAATTCAATTTATTCATCCTTAATATTATCACTATTGTCATAATACTAATGACTACTAATGGTTACGTAATTTATGAATGGTCTATGAGAGTTTTGTTGTGCGCGGGGCTGTTCATATACAACGTGAACCAAAAAACATTCGTTTGACCTTCTCTCCCCCTCCGTGGACAATGCCTGTATCCCTACACCCTCCACACAATGTCCACATGGACTTCCCCAATGTTTTGTGTCGAGTATTATCACACAAAGGGTTCAAAGGAAAATACGGATATTTACATTGTGTTGGACTATTTTGATACTTGCTGCCACCTGAAGAAAAGAATAAAAATTGTCCTTCTTAGATATTTATGAAAATTGCAAACGGTTTAAATTTGTATGTCATGTTTTTGCATTCATCATAATACTTCAACTGATTTTAAGATGACATTTGTCAGCAATGTGTTAGTTTATATAAATATACGACGTTGTACATACCAATGAATACTATGATGTCACTAGCACTTTAAGTGTTGCACATTGTTGGGATAATTTCAAGAACAAAATCAAACGCTTCTGCCAATGATGCAAATGTTGGAAATGAGGAAGATTACGAAATATAAGTATGAGTTCACGTGGACAATTTATATTCCGAGGACAAGCGTGAATTTTTTTATACTCCTTACCAATTCCTTAGCAACCCACGTGGTATATGTATGACCTTACCTATTTTCGCCGATGACGAAGATATTTCTTGTGATAAGGAATGAAGCTGATTGTCGTGAGTTACAGTGTCTCATTGATACATTTTACAATTGGTGTCAAAAAAACATGTTGATCCTTTGTGTTACGAAATGTTTTGTGATCAGTTTTCATCGTACAAGAGACATCCCTGCCCTTTTGCTCAGTAAGGGGAATGGGCACATTGTGCCAGGTTGGTCGAGGCACAATTCGATTGTAAGTCAGTGAATGATTGACGCGCAAAAGTGCCTGAGCCGATGGCAATCACTGTCAAGGATCAATCGAAGACTTTGAAATGGAAACATGTACCTCATTAAAAGCAGTTTAGTTTACATTGTCATAATTTGCCAACAGCTTCGGGTCAATAAACTATAATATAATATAATTAAAAATACTTAATATTCAAGTGTGTATGTATCACAAATTATGACTAACCATGTTCCTGTTTCATGTCCCTTGAACCATACTGAGTGGCCAAATTAACTTTATTTATAACACTCACCTTTTCCTTTCTCTATCGTTTTTGCTTTTTTTTCTTTGGAGAAGCGGACAAGTAATCGGATAAGGATTTATTAAGGCTTAATGAAGGCTTAAAGATGTTCAAAAACTCATGCATGGGATTATTTAGAGTGAACAAAAAGATGATGGTACTCAGTATACATCGCTGATCGAAGACCCGCAACCATATGCACACATAGTGTTGACACCTCAAGCAATATACGATCCCACAAAACTGAGAAACAAAATATGTACTGCTAGTGTCGCACAATTCAGCGCCCCCACCGGAAGGCTAAAAGAATCCACATTAACATTCCCATAAATAAGATCGCCATTAAAGATATCTTCGTCTAATCTATCTTTCATGTACGAGCGGAATAACCCATGAAATCGTGGGCACATAAGAAACTCACTAACAGAACGGAAAAAGGACTAACAAAGAAGAAAGAAATAACAAAGGGAAGCACCAACTGACCCAGGACAGACGGAGAACGCCGACATAACCGGGGATTAAGGTAACATCAAATGTCCTAATCCACTCGTACTTTACAGAGAAAGAAGGTGAAATCTAAAATGGAATCTATACTCTCAAAAGAACAAGGAATGATAAAGTGGAAAGTGGAAAAATAGGCGGTAAATACTAGCGTCAAGGTAAATTTTGAAAACGGAAAGGTAAGAATGCATAACCAATGATAATAATAATAATGTTATCAAATAGAACCAAATGATATTTTTCATATTGAAAAAAGGTGTTTAAATGGCGCCCATGCGCTAATCCGTCCTAGTTTAAAATTTGGGTTGAGGGGGCACGCATTTTTGGCCTAGGGCAGAAATGCCGATTAGACCGGATCTACACCAAAAATGTACTATAAGGAAACTATACGGAAAGTTTTCATCGTACAAGACATGCTTAATTTTAACTACAACATTGCCGGAACTCAGCTGCAACGCGTTGACCACGTAAAAGATCTAGGTGTTATTCTCGATGAAAGGCTAACTTATACCAATCACCTGTCAGCGACTATCGACAAAGCAAATCGACTTCTAGGTTTTATGTTCAAAATTTCTAGCGAATTCCGGGATCCTCTGTGTTTCAAAGCTTTATATTGCTCACTGGTGCGCTCGCAGTTGGAATTTGCAATCATCGTCTGGTGCCATTATTATGCAACGTGGAGTGAAAGGATTGAAGCTGTCCAGCGCAAATTTATACGATGTGCTTTACGTCAATTGCTTTGGAATGATCCGTTGAACTTGCCACCATATGAGAACCGTTGCAGACTGTTAGGACTACATACTTTGCATGAGCGTAGACATACTTCGCAGGCCATTTTCATATCAAAGCTTCTGTTGGCTGAGTATGATGTTCCCGATCTCCTTGGACAAATCAACCTCTACGCTCCAACCCGTGTTCTTCGCCCTCGGACATCACTACACATCGAAATGTGAAACACCAACTACGCTGCTAATAGTCCGATTTTAGCGATGGTTGGTCGCTTCAACGAGCTTGCCGAGCACTTTGACCTCAATTATAATTCATCAAAATTTCGTCACCGTTTGCTGTAACATTAGGTTAATTATGTTTAGTTTAGTTCATTAATACAAATACAAGCACTTTCTATCTCCAACACAGCCGATATCGTCGTCTCGCTGGAGCAGCACGTATTGTCACATTGGTGGACTCGCTGACGCTATTTTTGTCAACTGATCCCTTGGTTAGCACTATCTGACAATCCAGGTGTGAGTTCTACTTTCAAAACGGTAGAATATAGAGGGAAGCAAGTCACCGTAGTCGCCCAAAATGCAAAAAAAGCTTTACATGTTCCTTTAAAGTGTACGCTGTACCGATGATCTAGGTATAGACCAATATCGTTCACCTTGCCGCGAACAGTCAATCTATTACGATGTGTATTAATGTATGTTAAGTGAATTCTGTGGAAGTAAATATAATGATATTGTTAACGCCACAAACATGCTAAAATATTTAACAGTTACATATACCTCAGAATAACTTTTAGGTACTTGGAACTCGTACTCTCTATGTCGAAGATCTAAAATATTGAGACAATGTTTAAAATTCAATTTAAAAACAATTTTCCAATAAAATTACTTTGTGTGTACTCCGAGTGAGTCACCAATGTGCAGGATAACTCGCGATGCTTCGACCAGGCCAGATGATTTACGATGGGTAATGCTCCTGATTATTCACTCCAGCATTAACTTCGTCCTTCGCATGAACTCCGTCCTAGATCACCGATGCCATTAGTGATACCGGGAAACATTTGAGGCGTCTGATCTTAGTCGACGTCCGAATTCGTTGAACTGTAAATTAGAATTGAAAAAAAACTTATTGAACTGTATGTCGGTAAAGAGTTAATTATATCATTTATATTAAATGAAAAAGATTACTTACCTGCTCGGTATAGTGATGACTATAACACTCTAGTGATAACGGCTGTATTCCACCGATTACATAATATTGTTTACAAGCACAATTTTTCCTCTTCACTTTATATGAGAATGAGACAAAACATTATAAAGTTACTATCAGATGAGGCAAAACGATACATAGTAACTAAACAATATATACCCAGTAAGTTTAGCCGGAATACTGGTTGCTAATTAGAATCGTTTGTATCACTGGAGCCGGAATACTTAATAGAACGAGCTAGAGTTCCGGCTAAACTTTACTGGGTATATATCGGTTATTTTAATATGAGGGACACCATTGCATATTCCCAGTAAAATTCAGCCGGAAATGAGCAGGGATTCCAGCTGGTTCCATTTAGTATTCCAATTCCTGCGATACAACCGATTCTAGTTAGAATCGGTTGTGTCACTGGAGGCGGAATACTCACTGCAACAAGCCGGAATTCCGGCTGAACTTTAATGGGTAGATTATCGCTTATGTTCATTTTGTTGTATCATTCGTCTACTCACTGATCATATGTGCACCAAAGTATCCAAAAGAAAACACGGTTATCTCCTCGGAGCTCCTTGAAGCAATCTACATTCAAAGAAATTGTTAACAACTCGCACAACTAGACTACTCTGCACTCGATAAGAAAACAGGGTTTTTCTTGCCGAAATTTCAATTACGTTAATATTTTTTCACCAAATTGCAGGTACCACTATAACAACATTATTGCAAGAAAGACTTACGAATGGGAAATCTATAACTTATAACCTGTTTTTGTTCATAACTATTTTAAATTTAGCAAATTAGAGAAATTCAATATCAATCATTAATATTAAGAGAAACAACAGTCAAAACAATGTTGACATCTCAATGTGGATGTTGTGGAAAGAAATGTCATATTTTTGTAGATTGGAAGATTTTCTTCGAGTTTAGCACAACCCTGATCACGGAACGGAATAAATTTCATTCCGTTTTAGTGTTGCTGTGGCAACAGAGAAACAGGTTCCGTGATTTTCAATTTCTGTATTTCGGTACGGGAAAATTAAAATCTCCTGCAAGAATCATTATCGTTACAAAATGGAAAATTCAATCTGTTTAAACTCACGTTTTGTAGGTTTCAGCTTCTCTAGAACCGGCGAGCGAGCCTACTTGAATTTAACCTCACTTATGTGTAACCCTAAATATAAAGGTTTTAATTGTACATATTCTCCAAATTTAAATAGTTTATAATTTACCTCTAGCTAGTTATAGGATAATTCAATTTAATTTAATTTAACTAGGTAGACTAACAAATTAATTCAATTAATAAGAATCCGAAAGTGCAGCGTGTGAGCTTCAAACAATGTTCCACTATGTCCCAAATGCTAATGTGGTTTCCTTCCAACTGACAGTGTGCCTTCCGCTACGAGCCGTTGTCCGTTCACGGACCAAGGTGCTGAACAGCGAGGTGCGCTGCGCACGAGGGGCTTGCTCAACAGTTTTAGAGAGAGATAAAAATAGGAAAAAAGAGCAGCCGTAAAAAAGATGCAAGAAAACAGAATTCCGTTTTTGAGCTTATCTGCAGCCTTACACTAACACCTTTGGGCAGATCCTATCCTAGGGATTGACGTAAACGACGGTTACAAACAATGTACTGGTCCATCAAACCTAAGACCATCAAACTCATTTTATTATGTTTGTCAAACAATATGATGCGTAACGTTCGGTAACGCATAATAGAAAAATGTTTTCCCTGCTCTAGGTTTTGAAATTGAAACAAGAATATGTCCCGTTTTTGTTAGTATCCCGAAATTGATTATTAAATTGCACCATGGGGCTGACAAAGACGGGTTGTCGCTGTATCAAAATTAATCTATTTGTTTTCTCGTGTTTTTATAGGTCTTAGGTCTGGTAAAATAGGAGAGCAATGTGAAGCGATTATTAGATTTCCCAAGTTGTTTGAAAAGTACCCCTTTCCAGTTTTGATAAATTCTTCTTTTCTCAAGTTGTCCGAGTTTTTTCGTATTGGGTAATAATTATCACTTCACAGTTTCTTGACAACAAATAATACGACTCAATCTATTTGCAGCTCAAACCTATCTAGACTATGGATATTACGTGTATGCCAACAATGTGAGAAGCATTTGGAGAAGATTCTCAATGTAGAAGAGTTTGTTAAGCGAATATTTATGGTTATTCATTCGAACGATCCGGTGGCTCGGGCCCTAACATTAAGGTATGTAGATAGTACGATATCGCGTCCATAAACAGGGTGATGAGCTTCTTTTCTATTATAACCTTGCCCATTTCAAATTGTTGGTTAGAACAGCGGCATCTTTTTTTTAATTCGTTTATTTGACACGGCTCAATGCGTTAGCTTAAAGGAGCCATGGGTCT
Source organism: Topomyia yanbarensis (assembly GCF_030247195.1). NCBI lineage: Eukaryota > Metazoa > Arthropoda > Insecta > Diptera > Culicidae > Topomyia > Topomyia yanbarensis. The sequence goes on from NC_080670.1 coordinate 119,125,545, forward strand.
TTTATATATTTACGATATGCAAAAAATAAAAAATACAATACATTTTATTTTGAGCCTGTAGGATCCCGTGCGCGCAACTTGCTATTACGAGTGGAAATCTTTTTTCGCGTCGGGAAGATGTTCCTTCTTTCGTCAACTTCAGGGTTATACACGTCTCTCTCGTTGTCGTTTACGCCCGTATCATCATCTTGATAACTGCCTTGATACTCGCGATCAGATGTTCTTCCTGGCTTTTTGCCCTTGGTCACGAATGTGAACACTCCATCCTTGGTGGTAGCTTCTTCACTGGTGGTATTAGTTGTTACGTTTGAATTACTTAACGCAGCGTTTGCAATCGTCATTATTGCCCTAACTGCAGCCACAATTTTGGCAACCGATTGTGGTTCAGGTACAGATATTGGGGCTTGGGTGTTGGCATTTTTTTCTGCAACTGAGCTTTCCTTAGCAGTTTCTGGGCAGGGTTGTCCGTAGTGCGCCGTTTGTTTACAGAATTGGCACGTTTTAGTTTGTCCTTGATATGTTACTATGTTTTAATTGCCGCAAGGTTCTACTGTATCGATTTGGCTATTTTCGGCAAATTTGAGACTAAGAGAAACGAAAGCAATGAAATTGAAAGACGGATAGCTATTCTAGAGCGAATCAGTTATAAACTTAGAACGGAAAACTAGAACTAGGCAGGCTCATATGGGCATGATCGAAAGGAAATGTGAAGAATTTTTTGCCTTCTGCAGAGTAGGAGTTGGGCGTTTCACCCAAGTCTACCGCATGGTCTATGGTAGAACATAACACATCATCATGTTTTACCGCCGACGCCGGCCTGAGCCTGCCTAGTTCTAGTTTTCCGTTCTAAGTTTATAACTGATTCGCTCTAAAATACCTATCCGTCTTTCGATTTCATTGCTTTCGTTTCTCTTAGTCTCAAATTTGCCGAAAATAGCCAACAAAATCGATACAGTTGTCCTTGATATGTACAAAGAGTTCGCTGTGTAATGGTATCACCCCCTTCTTTTTTGTACTGCAGGGTAAGGTAAGAGGGAATGGGTTGGTCTACCCGCATTCTCACCACAAAGACACCATTTGAAATACCTGGGAAGTAGTTTCTCCATGTGTCTTCCGTAATAGATTCCACTGCTCCGAAATACGTAATTTAACTTCTATATTTCCATTATCCATGTATATAGGGATCTTGATTTCAGCGTTGTCACAAACAAGCGCGTGTTTTAAGTTGTTCTGCGAAATGAATCTTTTCGCCTGGGCGAATTTGTTGAAGGTTATCAGCACCGTATGCCTGACGTGCTCAAGCTGTATGGAGGTGACTTCCGAAAACCGAAGCTGCATTTTCACCTTCAGCAGATGTTCCACACAGGCCCGACGAGAGGGGGGGTCAGGGGGGGCAACTACCCTGGGGCCCGGGTCTATTTTGGGGGCCCGCATTTTTAACTGAATTAAATTTATTTTAATTTAATTGATGAAGTTTATTGTTTCTGTCGACACTGCAAATATATTACAATCAACTACTTCAACTTTAGCGGCATTAATTGGGTTCGCAATAATACATCATTTCTGTACCCAGACTCATCACACTCATCAACTAACACGTGTATCACTCAGCTACTCGACGGTTACAGCACCGCGGGGCTAGTTCAACTATGTGACGTCACTAATGACAACAACTGTATTTTTGATCTTTGCTTTGGAAGCCAGGAGCTATCCGATCACTTTGCCGTTTGTCGTGCTCCAGCTCCTCTCGTTAAACTATGCCAACACCACCCTGCTCTTCATTGTTTTCTCCGAAAATGTGTACCTTGTACGTTCGAAGATACCGCTGAGAAGCTGACATATGCCTATCGCAAGACAGATTTTCGAGGAATGCACCTTTTCTTGTCTCGTATCAATTGGAATGAAATCTTGCCACAATCTGATTCAAACGCAGCGGCTGAAATTGTTTCGAACGTACTGATTTATGCTATCGACCAGTTTACTCCTAAAAAACTCAATCATGGCTGTGAATATCCTCCATGGTCGAATCGTACACTAAAAAAGTTTAAATTGGCCAAAAGGTCAGCTCTAAAAAAGTTTTCGAAATACCGATATGCTAAAGAATCAGAATCTTCTTAAATCATTGTTACAAGAGACTTAATAAGTCTCTCTTCAATTCCTACCTTCATCGCATTCAGAGCCACCTTCGTAACAATCCAAAAAAGTTTTGGAATTACGTTAATGAACAGAGGCGTGAGTCAGGTTTACCCACTTCTATGTCGCTGGGTGATTTAGAAGCGACTTCATTGCCGGACATCTGTGAGTTATTTCGCCAACAATTCAGCTGTGTTTTTACCAATGATACTCTTAATAATCAACAAGTCTCCGCAGCAGCCGACAACATTCCCCGTAGGACTAGTATTGGACCTAATTTCACGATATCTTCCGATATTGTACAAAAAGCTTGCATAAAACTCAAGTGTTCCAACACTCCTGGACCTGACGGAATCCCATCATCTATCATTAAAAAATGCTCGTCGTCGCTTTGCCTACCTCTGTCCGTCGTTTTCAATATATCGTTAAGTTCCGGAGTGTTTCCTACCATCTGGAAATCATCTTACGTTTTTCCGGTTTATAAAAAAGGATCCAAAAGCGAAGTTCCCAATCACCGAGGAATCGCATCTTTATGTGCACTATCGAAATTATTGGAGCTCATCGTTCTCGAGTTTTTGACACATTGTTGTTCTAGATACATATCAGAAACTCAACACGGTTTCATTCCCAGGCGATCTACTTGCACTAATTTAGTAGCCTACACCTCATTTATCGCTCGCTCGCTACAGGATCGATTGCAGGCTGATGCAATATACACCGATCTGTCGGCCGCCTTCAATAAAATCAACCAATGGCTTCGATCTTACTTGTCAGGCCGTAAAATGTCTGTTAAAATCGGGAATCATTTATCCTCATCCTTCGACGTAACGTCCGGCGTACCTCAAGGCAGCCATATCGGTCCTTATATTTTCCTTCTATACATAAACGATCTGGATTCATTGATTAAGTGCTTCAAGGTGTCTTATGCCGATGATTATAAGTTATTCCATATAGTTAAAAGTTACTCTGATGCTTTGTTTTTGCAATCTCAGTTAGACATTTTCGCTAATTGGTGCATGACTAACAGGATGGTTTTGAATGCCTCGAAGTGTTCTGTGATTACGTTTGCACGAAAACGCTCCATCGTAACATTCGACTACACTATCTTGCAAAACAAATTAAAAAGAGAAACTACAGTGAAAGATTTAGTGGTTCTTGTGGATTCAAAGCTTACATTTAAGGATCACATTGCTTTTATCTCGTCTAAGGCTTCGCGTAATCTAGGAGTTATTTTTAGGGTTACTAAGCATTTCACTAACGTACAGTGCTTAAAATCGTTGTACTGCTCGCTCGTCCGTTCCACACTGGAATACGCCGCCGTTGTTTGGGCTCCTTTCTAGAAGAACAGCATTCAACGCATCGAGAGTATTGAGCGTAAATTTGTGCGTTTTGCGCTGCGCCACCTGCCTTGGAGCGATCCCTACAATCTGCCCAGATACGAAGATCGTTGCAACCTCATTGGTCTTGAAACACTATCTTTGCGCCGCAATGTGACCAAAGCGTCTTTTGTCTCTGATCTGTTATTGTCTCGCATTGACTGCCCTGATTTACTCCGTCTTCTCAACATTGATATTCGCCTCCGAAACCTTCGTTCCTACTCTTTTGTCCGTCTTCCAGTGTCTCGTACTAATTATGGCAAAAATGAACCCGTCAGTAGCATGTGTAGAGTGTTCAATCAATGTTACAATGTCTTTGACTTCAATTTGTCTCGCACTTCTTTAAAAAAATTGTTTTCGCGCACCCTTTCCCAAACCTGATAGTGTTAGCCAATTATTTATGTTAATGTTAATACTTTACCTATGTAAGATAGAGTTTAAGAAGTGTTTATTTTAAGCAGTGTTTAGTGTTAGTCATTGTATCATTTGGTTTGTTTGTTAAATGTTGATACCTAAAAGATAGAGGTTTTGTGCCTACGGGAGAAGGAGCTTTTGAAAATCCACTCCCGCGGGTTTTTCCCTCTCAATAATAATAACTACGTTCCAATCGTTCCGGTTTTCTGAAGTACGTGAACGTAACCCAATTAGATTCATTCAACAGTGCAATAGAACCATTCTGGTTTCATTTATCGCAAGTGTTTGTCAAAGTGTACAGTATGAAGTTGTTTACAATTTATCATATACTTAGCTAATGTTACTAATAAAAGTTGGATATTTTCGGAATGGGGTTGACGAGTAGATGACGAAAATCAATGAATGAAGCCACTTTGAAAACCAAGATGGCGAATTCCAGTTAAGACATCTCTATAACCTAAAATATTGACATTTTCGAAAAAAGATAATCATAGAATAGATATAGGTATATTGATTTGTGATGCGGATGATATGATTATAGAAACCTTCTCTGAACCAGAAGACGCTATATTGGCCTTCAAAAGGGCATCGCTCATCTACTCGGCAAACCCGCTTAAAAATACCCTCATAGTTTATACAGATATTGTTTGAAATAGCTCCAAGGTACCATTTCTATCATCTACTCATTAAGCCCGTTTCAAAAATTCCCAAATTGTTAGGGTTATCGAGATTATTGTTCAATCTGAAGTCTCCATTCTGGATTTCAAAAAGGTGCCAAATATCCATTTTCATCATGTACTTGTTAAGCCCGTTCCGGAAATACCCATATTGTTAGGGTTATCGATAATGTTGCTCAACCAACGAATTTTGATAAGAATGTGAAGCGAATTTTTTACGATCTAAATCCCAAAAAACGAACTAATTCAATTTACGAACCCTTGGCTTGGTCCGTAAATAGAGGTTCCAGTGTACACATTTGATGCAGAAAAATGTGGGAATTGAACTAGATACTTATTCTACCTATTAGTATTCACCAAAAGTTGAAACTCTTTCTCTCACAACTCTCTGTCTCAGTCTTTCTAACAGCAGACTTCGCTGTTGGATCCCATTCATCGCATTCGGAATGTTTTCTCTCTGAATGTTGGCGCAAATGTAACAACTGATTCCAAAACCGATTTTACCATGTTCAGAAACCAATAAAGAAAATTCGTTCAGGTCATAGTGACAACTGCAATAGCTGCATCCAGTGCCTCAAAATCATCAACATGTACCAACAATAAGAAACAAGGCAGCATCGGTGGTGCGAAATTTTACATTCAGTTGCCTATTTCTGATGAATTTGCTGAATTCAATATTCAGTTTCAATGCTTCCCTCATTCATTCACTTCCAAACTGACTGAAATTTTATGCAGAATCGAATGGTTGAGTGCAGAGGAAATATAAATTCATTCACAAACCAAAGCATTCATTTGTTATTATGTGGACAGTTTGAAGGCAGAAGTTCTTTTACATTTTCGAGCATAACTGAACTGCATAATCTATATCTGGTGCACTTTTGCTTGATGATCTCAGAGCGGACGGACGAGGAAAACAAACAAACCTTCGATTCATCGCGGCGGGCATAAATAGAATTTTATTTCTCTTTCAAGCTCACGAAGGGTGGTCAATTTTTCTAAGCTCGGATTCTGAGCAGCATTAACGATGGTAGCATTAACGTGCGTCAAGGGAGCATGAACGATGGCGATATGGACTGTATGGCAATGTCGCAAAAAAGGTTTCCAATTGCAATGGCAAATCGGACGCAAGTCATTCTAATGGCCAGCCACAAACAAATATTCCTTTATTATTTTTATTTTTTCATCTATTACTTATTTAAAATACTGACGACTCTGGTAAGCTAACGCATTGAATCGTATCAAATAAACAATTTTCATAAAAAATAATTTAATTGAAACGGTTGCATTTGTATAGTTCCTCTAATCGATGTTGAAATAAGAAGTCATATATGGTACGGCCCGTCAGTACTTCGAACCCCGGGGCCCGGCGCGGCTCTCGACGGCCCTGGTTCCACATCACGAAACTTGGTCTTATGCGAATAGACCTGAAGTCAATGGCCACTGTGTTAGGCCGAATAATCACGTTTTGTTGATGAGACTCAGTCATCATGATAGGTCTGTTACGTATCGCTTTCGTAACGTTTAGTTGTGGTGGTGGGGCCACACTGTACTCACCAGCTATTGGTCGTTTCACTACGGTCTCCTGGAGAAATTCACACTGGGCGGACTATTCTTCCCACACTATGGTCACTGAGCGAATCGTAATTAATTTTCGGCGGAAACAAGTGCCTAAAGGAATACACTGTGAACAAAATGGACGACACAACTTGTATATAGAGACCTTACATTTTTAATTTATTACTAATTATTCTTTTGAAAAAGAAACAGAAAATATTTTTTTGAATTTTTACTTGCGCACTTTTATTCACCAAAACCTTCTCCTGATGATACCGTTGCGGCCGTGATGATCGTTGGTCGACTTTCTTCAGGCTGGATGCGGGATGGGCTTCGATGGTGGTGCAGGAACAGACGGACGATGGCGACGGGGGACTCCAGATGAAGCAGCAACTCCGCCTATTCGTAGCGGAGGCCTGCGTTTAACTACGGAGCCCGGGGAGTGGTATAATGCGCACTGCTAAAACACGAGTGTATAACACTAAGTCGAGTGGGATTTACAAGGTTTTCGGTCTAGTAGAGCCTACCCTCCGGTAACTTGGGTACTGGCATCTACAATGGCGTAAATGACTTGCCAATCACAGACCGTTCTTGCACTCGCGCCGTACTAGTACGTTCACTACACGGAAACCGGATAGAACCTTAACGTTCGTGTGGTGGTTCTGAACGACGAAAACAAGATCACTTAATGTCGGTGACAATCGCTGCTGCTGGTCTTCACTCCTCCGGGCCGATGAACTATTAGAGCCCGCATTAAGATTTCGCGGTGCATTTTATCATTGCCTTGTCCACTTTCCAACACATACCCTCCCCGCCTCCTCGCATCCTGCCACCCCGCATTTGATGACGGTGATGATGCGATGACAGAATGATGATGGTTGACGTTTACAAACATTTTATCGATTTTGGTTGGTGTCACGAAATATGCTCAAATTTTAGTACAATGTATTGACATGCTAAACGTGCGGTACTTGTTTCCTTGATTTTTGCCTTTCTCATATAGAAAGGTTATGCAATCACTCTGAAAAACGTCAACCTAATCCCGGCCCGGAGGGCCGAGTGTCATATCCCATTCGACTCAGTTCATCGAGATCGGAAAAAGTCTGTATGTGTGTATGTGTGTATGTGTGTATGTATGTGTGTGTGTATGTGTGTGTGTATTATGTGCGTATGTGTCAAATAATGTCACTCATTTTTCTCAGAGATGGCTGGACCGATTTGCCCAAACTTAGTCTCAAATGAAAGGTGCAACCTTCCCATCGGCTGCTATTGAATTTTGGATCGATCGGAATTCTGGTTCCGGAATTACGGGTTTCAGAGTGCGGCAACACAGAAATTTCTCATATAAACTATAGGAAAATTAAAAATAGAATTTTTATTTTTGATGCCAAATGTGTTCAAGGTGCATGAAACGTCGAGATTTGATGCAAACTCGAAAAAAAATTCGACGACGATTCACTTTTTTGGATTTTGGCACATTTTTGCCTTTCTCATATAGAAAGGTTATGCAATCACTCTGAAAAACGTCAACCTAATCCCGGCCCGGAGGGCCGAGTGTCATATCCCATTCGACTCAGTTCGCTGAGATCGGAAAAAGTCTGTATGTGTGTGTGTATGTATGTGTGTGTATGTGTGTGTGTGTATGTATGTGCGTATGTGTCAAATAACGTCACTCATTTTTCTCAGAGATGGCTGGACCGATTTACCCAAACTTAGTCTCAAATGAAAGGTGCAACCTTCCCATCGGCTGCTATTGAATTTTAGATCGATCGGAATTCTGGTTCCGGAATTACAGGTTTCAGAGTGCGGCCACACCGAAATTTTCTCATATAAACTATAGGAAAAATTAAAAATAGAATTTTTATCTTTGATGCTAAATGTGTTCAAGCTGCATGAAACGTCGAGATTTGATGCAAACTCGAAAAAAAATTTGACGACGATTCACTTTTTTGGATTTTGGCACATTTTTGCCTTTCTCATATAGAAAGGTTATGCAATCACTCTGAAAAACGTCAACCTAATCCCGGCAAAAAAAAATTTTCGACTCGCATAAGGTTTCTGGATTTTAACAGGGGCGTAGTTGATGGTTTACGGAGAGGGGTTACACCCCCTCCCCTCTACTGTTCACTCCCCTCCTTTAAAAATCTCCTTAAATCAGCCCTCAGACCACCACCCCATCCAGCCCTCATACCCCACCCTTTCAACCCCATCATCTTTAAACCACATATATCATCATTATATCACAAAGCATACCAATTTAAGCTGGGGAGTCGTTCGTTCATGGGACTTTCGTCCTCCTCCTGAGTTAGCAAGCAGATATCATTGATCTAATGCTGATTAGGCTAATGGAGTATGATATTTTTTTGTTTCAAGTGTTTCACCGTCGACACGTAGTTCATCAAGTTCGTGGCTGGCATGCCATTGTGTATAAGTGCAAAGTGTACTAAGAATGTAATGGACATTTCCACAATTATGTTGAACATAAAAAGCCTCCGTGCCATAGTTTAGAGAAATGAGAAAGGCACAATTGCACCGCTAGGTGGATTAAAACAGGTTTTTTTTATAATGAACAATTATAACGAATATAATAACAAAATGAATAATAAATAAACAAGCAAAATAAATAACAAATATGAATAAATAAATAAATAAATAAATAAATAAGCGCATATATAAATAAATAAATAAGCACATAAATATATAAATAAATAAATAAGTAAATAAATCTCTGAGCAAATAAATAACGAAACCTACATTTGACATCAACCTGGGCTATTAAGCAGAACTTAAACGCGACTCAAACATGCAAGCACGGAGTAGTAATAGTTTGACGTTTAAATTCTACTTAGACATTTACGAACAATAATTTCAAGGTATAAACAAAGGACAGGCGTCGTCAAATACACGAGATAGACCATACACTGTTATTTATTTATACAACAAAAAATAACAATATTAACAAATATATACAAGCTGGGCTCAGTGACCAAAGCGACGATATGTGACCTAAGAAATCACAGGTCACAATTTTCCCCGACTCGGGTAAAAAAACCCAAATGGTTTTTTTTCGAATGAATGCCGACTTCTAACGCGACTACTTCTTCCCGAGTGCCAGTTTTAATTTCGTGGAATGATTTTTCCAAAGGCTAGAGGAATCTGTCCTACGAAATTACGTGACTCTGAGGAAGTGAGCCTGCCCGTTTTTAGTCTCGCACACTCACCGATTTAGCTGTCACAATCAGATACGATTCAATCCATCCATCAATCCCAAAACATGTGTGAAAGTTTCACTGTCGAAATTGCCTATAATTCGTCAGAATAAAAGCCGTTGCTGCATTTGCTGAGTAGAATTATTGATCGGATACGCTTCAAATGGCGGAAAATTACCAGAAAGAAATCAGACGGAATTTGACATTTCTTTCTGCTACCATTACCGTCACAAGGGCTATCCTTGGACGAAACATCTAAAACTACCGCTTACATACCGCACACACTCACTCAGAATTCAATTTGCTAGCCTTTCATTCCTCTTCATTTACACTAAACACTAACTTTTAATTATGCTAGGGGCCCCTAAATTTAAATTTGTGCTTTTCCGGACTCTTTTTCAAGAGTCGGAAAGACTATTACTTTTGTGAAATGGTTAACTCGTTGCGAACTTCTTTTACTCTCTCGAAGTTACGCAGAATTAACCCATTCACGCTTAGAGTGTAAAGTCGACTTAAAACTGACGGCGGGCAAACGTAACCCCGTCGTAACTCAGTACAACCCTGTCGTCAGGTTGTCTATTATCCGATCTGTCACAGCTATACTCATACTCAGCTGGCTAATGCTGATTGTTTATGTTTGAAAAATAGAATGATTCGGGATATTTTCGGTAAGTATCTTTACTGCTAATTATGTTGTTTTGTTTTTATTTTAGATTTACTGTTGGATTTGGAGGTCGCTGAAGATCGCTGAAGGATGGATTATGAGAGGATTAATTGTGATTCAACTGGTGTGCATTAATTTTTTTATGTTTTTTTTTGTAGTGAGAATTGTGAATAAAGTGTAATCGATGGTGTTTTTTTTTATAATGCGCTCCGCGGTGGTGCGGAGAACTAGCTAACCGGGTTTCAAATGCACAGCTGGCCAAATACCCAAACTTTTGCCGTTCAAATCCTCCAGCTCATAGGAGGACGATCCGATTTTCGCCTTGACACGACACGGAAGGAATTGTCGGCCGTATTTGGCATTATAATTCTGTGCTGCGCTAGACGGTTTCATGTTTCTGCGGTATATCAGCTGTCCCTCTACGAAAGCTTGGGCAAACTTGCGGTGCCGTAAATTATAGCGATGTTGGGAAGCGTTGTGAGCTTTCGCCAGATTTTTGCGGACAAGGTTGTAGATTTGCTCGAACATTTTCGATCGTCGTTCTTCCATCTCTTCCGAAGTCAGCTTTACATCGAGACGGGTGAGTAGATGATCGGTGCCAACTTCAGAGTACTCGTGCCCGTGAGTAATGAAGTATGGTGTGAATCCAGTCGACGAGTGAACACTGGTATTCAAAACCATTTCAATCTCCGAAATCTGAGTATCTCAAAGACGTTGGTCCTCCCTCACGTATGTCCGAATAGCAGCATTGATAGTTCGGTTGACTCTTTCGACTGGGTTTGCCTGTGAGTGATATCGTGAGTTGAGCCAGTGGGCAACTTTGAAACGATCCAATAGTTCCTTAAAATCTTTGGAAATGAAACTGCTTCCGTTATCAGTGATTATCACTTCAGGAACCGAGTTTCTCAGGTACCATTGGTCTTTCAAAATCGCACACATGGGGACACTACTGACATTTCTCACAGGCTGAACCATTACCCATTTGGAAAAGTAGTCACAAACTACCAAAATGTGCTGACTACCGCGACGAGTGCGGGGAAGGGGGGCAATGAAATCCGCTGATACGATCTGCCAAGGGCGGGTGGCAAGTTTCATGTTTTCCATGGCAGGTGCAACAGGGACGGAAGAGGCTTTGACTTCCTTGCACATTCCACACTGTTGAACGTACCGCCGTATTTCAACTGCCATCTTTGGCCAGTAGAATCTTTGACGGATCCGTGCAAGGGTTTTGTCGTAGCCTGGATGAAAGCAATCGTCGTGGTACTGTCGAAGAATATTTGGAACTTCGGTGGGCGGGGGAATCATTTTCCACTCGAAGCGAGTATCACAGGGATTATCGTTCACGGTGATAAACTTGAATTTACCACCGTCGATCTTGAAGTCTACAAAATCATCGGACCGGCGAGCCACTTTGTCGGACATTGACGCGTACCACGGCGATTGTTGAGCAGCTGCGATGCTTCGCGAGAGGGCGTCCGGAACCACGTTCTCCTTACCCTTGCGATGCTTGACGGTCATATCGAACTGCTGCAGATTCAACGCCCATCGGCTGCATCGTGACCCGACCTTCCATTTTGAACTGAGTATATGGGTCAGCGCGGAAGAATCGGTTATTATGGTGAAATGGTAGCCCTCAACAGGGTTGTCACTATTTTTCAAAGAAAATCTGGTAGTTCAAATAAAAATGTCTGGAAAAATCTGTCACTTGACAGCGAGCTCAAAGTCATCGAAATTTGGCATACATTTTGGTCTTCATAGAACATTAATCGATTTTTGTTTTGGAAAATATGACCCAGATTTCCTAAAATTGTGAGTAACAATCTCTATAATTTATAAATCTGGTAGAATGAGAGGTTTACCTTTCTGCTAAAGGATTAAAAAAAACTCTAGCTGTGCCATATATCTGTCATAATGGCATTCCTTCTGCGGTTTAACGTAGAATTCAGAATATCTGGAAAAATCTGGCAAAATTTAAAAAATCTGGAAAAATTTGAAATCTTTGATTTCGCAAAATGTCTGCTCGGCGTCCTCGTTCCAACGAATGGTTTTTATTTTACTTTGCAGAAGGTTTGTGAGTGCAGCGGTCACCCCGCTAAAGTCTAAGATGAAGCGCCGATAGTAATTAGCCATTCCTAGGAATCTCCTTAGTTTTGTTACGGTATTAGGCCGTTCGTATTCGACAATCGGACGAACTTTTTTCGGGTTGGCTCGAAGACCGTCGGTATTAAGGAGATACCCCAGGAAAGGAATATCAGACACTCCAAACTTAGACTTTTCGAGGTTTATGCTTAGGTTTGCTTCCCTTAAGCGACGTGCAATCTCCACTAGAAGGCGTTCATGGTGTTCGAATGTCTCCGTCACCACAACAATGTCGTCGAGATAGACGAAGACGTACGGTTCAAGCATCCCGTGGCCCAGGACATTGTCCATCAGTCGTGCTAAAGTAGCAAGACTGTTGGTCAACCCAAAAGGCATCCGTGTGTATTGGAATAGCCCTTTTCCCTGTATACAAAAGGCCGTGTACTTCCGCGATTCTTGGTCCAATGGAACCTGGAGAAACGCTTCAGACAGGTCTATCGTGGACAGGTATTTAGCCCTGGGAAGTTGACCTAAAATTCGACCGAGATGAGGCAACAGATAAGCATCCCGAACAGTCCGCTCTTTAATCTTGCGCGCGTCCAAACAGAGCCGAACTTTGTTGAGCTTGATGACTGGCACACAGTTAAGCGACCAATCCGAGTTGCTTCGTTCCAAAATCCCTAAACCCAACAGTCGTTGCAGCTCGACGGCTACCAGATCCTGCGTCTTCGGAGACATCACGTATGGAAACTGGCGGACTGGTGGTTTATTTTTCCATTCCTCTCCCAACACGATACGATGCTGAGCTCGGTTGGTCAGGGTCAATTTCCCTTCTTGAGCAGGAAGGAAAAGTTTTTTGACGTTCTCGATCACCATAATTTCATCATCGGTCAAAATATTTGCAGAACTAGGGTGTTCGGTAATAGATGCTGACGCAGTGGACTCAATCCCTCCACAGTTTTGCATTGCGGTCTGAATTTTGAATTTCCTCCAAAAATCCATTCCGCAGATACAATCTATGGACAGATTTGCAACTACCAAAGTAGGAACTATTTTCACACATCCTTGGAAAGCAAATGGAAGATGAACCTGACCTTGAATTTACAGTTCATCTCCACTTGCAGACCGTAGAATCACGTTTTGGAGGGACGATGCAACTTTTTGTACTTCAATTGCGAGAAAAGGGTTTCGCTAATAAGCGTATGATTGCTACCGCTGTCCAGAAGAGCACGTACCGGGTAACCGTAAATCTTTACGTGTGCGTACGGCCGGTTATCGTGGGGGACAGGGTAGGTAATTTGAAGAATTTCTGTAGACTCTGGGTAAATATCTCTGGTGGCCTGCACCCAGTAAGGGGGAGGCGTACGTTGAAGAAAACGGTCTTGACTTACGCGTTGGGTGTCTGCGAACGACGATTTTGGTTCGCGTTTGGTCCATTTTTTAAACAAAACGGGCAATAGTTAGTCGGAAAACCGCGAAGACCGCACGTACTGCAAAATATGCCCCGGGGCTGTCTACACATCGCTACGTGATGACCAATCCTCCCGCAATTGTAATAGGTATTGGTCGGTGGAGGAATGTGCGTGTTTATCAATTCTTCCAACGTGAATTGTGGACGAGAATTGAACCCAGATGGCACCGCGACCGGGTCTGGTCGGGCGGTATTTTGAGACGAATTTTGTGTGTTCGGTAAGGATTGGTTGTTTTTGTTGGGAAGTTGATCGGGACGAGACGAATTAGTGGATGTGTGTGAATTGTTTCTATTTTGGTTGACCTGAGACACTGCTGCGGTTTGATCTATCACCTGTTGAGCCTGGGATTGGTTCTTGTTTTTTTTCTTCGAATTGTTTTCAGAGCTTTCGACTACTTGGACACTCCTGTCCGTCCCGAAAACCTTGTTGTATGCCGAGAAATTTAATGCAGTTAATTTCTGTCCAGCAGCAACAAGTGTTTCAAAGTCGACTATCGGAATAAATGTCATTTGTCACTTGTAGTCTACTCGCATATTCTGCTGTAGAATCTGTACTTTTTCGTAATCGGGAATCTGAACACTCATGGTTCTGAACAGTTTCTCGATTTCGAAATAGTACTCGTGGAAAGATTCATGTTTTTGTTGACGACGCTGGTAAATTTTCATTTTGATCAACGCGTCCAAATCAGGGTGCATGTAGGTGCGTTTTAATTCAAATACCAAATGCTGCCAATTCATCAATCTACCAGTGGTTCTTTGTGCCATATACCACTTGAGCGCTGAACCAACAAACAAATGCACAGCCGACTCGAAAAGCTCGACCTCCGACACATGCTCAACTTGGGATAAAGCCTGTATAATTTCCAGAAACTCATTTAGCTTCAGCCCTTGATCGTCACCACTGTATTTAGTGATGTTCCATTTAGACACAGGAAGAGTGTGACGGTTGTGGTACGGTGCGGGGTACGGATTGTGTGGAACACCACTATACATGGGAGGTGAATTTCGTTTAGGGAAAGATGGGATAGCCGAAGCATGGTTGCACATTTCGGGATTTGCTCCAGTAGGATTAGAGATTCTCGTCGGATGATAGGGAATTGTATGTATTGTTGGGAACTGGTATATTGTTAGAATGTAATGTACTATCTGGGATATTTCGAAAATTATAGTAACTAGATGAAGTATCGAATGAATTGGAAGGCTTTATAGACGGAAAATTATAGTTTTGAAATGTTCTGAAATTTGTATCGGGGTGTTGTGAATATGAAGTAAATTGAGCATGATCGCGAAGAGTTTGGGTTACAGCATCTTTTACTTCTCTTCGTCGAGTTAAATCGGCTTCTAGATCCGTAATTCTCGCTTGCAACGAATGGATCCAATCAAGGTCATCCTGACGAAGAACGGAAACTCTCGGTCTAGGATTTTCATCTGCTTTGTCTGCATCCAACAGAGCTAAAATATCATTTCCCTCTTGCTGATCACTCTACAAAGACGAAGCAGAACCTCGGAAGAAATGTTCAAGAACCTCCGCTAATTCAACCACCGTATTTTGCAATTGACTGTGCAAGTTAGGCGAGAGTTCATCAACACAGTCACTAAACGCATACCGACGTGTACCATTCTAGTGGAATAAACCTTCTTTTCCTCATCATCCTCCTGTTCCAAACACAATTTCAACTCGGTAAACTTATGCGTACAAACCTCGATTTCCACAGTAGGATCACCCACTACTCTTCGTGGGCATTTTCCCGACGGATCATCCTTTTCCACCTTCAACTGGTCTCGCAACCACTTGCGTTTTCGTGAGCGATCGAGACCGATAGACAAACTGACAGAACGGGCAGTCAGTTCATGATTCAGTTCATCGTCGGCTAAAAACTCCACACTCATATCAAAATACCAACCTTGGATCAGCTCACTAGCTTGATCGAATATGAGCTGTACCATTGCCATCATGCAAAAAGGCAAAAATTAAAAAAATATCGCCGACAACCGCTACAAAAGTAAACAAACACCCGACAAGAAACAAATGTAATGGTATTAGTAAATGTCAAATTCAATTCGATCAATGCTACCTGTGTATGAAATATGTACAAAACAAACGATCAATTTTTCTACTCAAGCACTAGCAAACGACGGCATGCCAGATATACAATTTTTCATCACTCGCAACAATTCGCAATTCCACTAATCATAATTAAGTTTCAGGATCAACTTCAAGTTTGGATATCGACCCAATGACTTCGCGATTAATGAAGTGAACAATGTGAATTGAATTTCTCCGGGAGACACAACGAAAAAAGGATTTGCTTCTGGTCTTGGAAACAAATCACTTTTTCTTTTATTTTGCGTTGGGCGCCAATTGTTATGTATCGCTTTCGTAATGTTTAGTTGTGGTGGTGGGGCCACACTGTACTCACCAGCGATTAGGGTATTTTCACTACGGTCTCCTGGAGAAATTTACACTGGGCGGACTTTTCGTCCCACACTATGGTCACTGAGCGAATCGTAATTAATTTTCGGCGGAAACAAGTACCTAAAGGAATACACTGTGAACAAAATGGACGACACAACTTGTATATAGAGACCTTACATTTTTAATTTATTACTAATTATTATTTTGAAAAAGAAACAGAAAATATTTGCCGTTGCGGCCGTGATGATCGTTGGTCGACTTTCTTCAGGCTGGATGCGGGATGGGCTTCGATGGTGGTGCAGGAACAGACGGACGATGGCGACGGGGGACTCCAGATGAAGCAGCAACTCCGCCTATTCGTAGCGGAGGCCTGCCTTTCACTACGGAGCCCGGGGAGTGGTACAATGCGCACTGCTAAAACACGAGTGTCTAACACTAAGTCGAGTGGGATTTACAAGGTTTTCGGTCTAGTAGAGCCTACCCTCCGGTAACTTGGGTACTGGCATCTACAATGGCGTAAATGACTTGCCAATCACAGACCGTTCTTACACTCGCGTCGTACTAGTAAGTTCACTAAACGGAAACCGGTAACCACACTGATCCCACTCGACTGACCGGACAGAACCTTAACGTTCGTGTGGTGGTTCTGAACGGCGAAAACAAGATCCCACGGATCAGCTTATAACACTACACTTTTTTACGTTGGAAACGCGCGGTCACTTAATGTCGGTGACAATCGCTGCTGCTGGTCGTCACTCCTCCGGGCCGATGAACTATTAGAGCCCGCATTAAGATTTCGCGGTGCATTTTATCATTGCCCTGTCCACTTTCCAACACATACCCTCCCCGCCTCCTCGCATCCTGCCACCCCGCATTTGATGACGGTGATGATGCGATGACAGAATGATGATGGTTGACGTTTACAAACATTTTATCATTTTGGTTGGTGTCACGAAATATGCTCAAATTTTAGTACAAATTATTGACATGCTAAACGTGCGGTACTTGTTTCCTTGATTTTTTTTATAATGAACGATTATAACGAATATAATAACAAAATGAATAATAAATAAATAAATAAATAAATAAATAAATAAATAAATAAATAAATAAATAAATAAATAAATAAATAAATAAATAAATAAATATTTAAATAAATAAATAAATAAATAAGCACATAAATAAATAAATAAATAAGCACATAAATATATAAATAAATAAATAAGTAAATAAATCTCTGAACAAATAAATAACGAAACCTACATTTGACACCAACCTGGGCTATTAAGCAGAACTTAAACGCGACTCAAACATGCAAGCACGGAGTAGTAATAGTTTGACGTTTAAATTCTACTTAGACATTTACGAACAATAATTTCAAGGTATAAACAAAGAACAGGCGTCGTCAAATACACGAGATAGACCGTACACTGTTATTTATTTATACGACAAAAAAAAATAACAATATTTACAAATATATACAAGCTGGGCTCAGTGACCAAAGCGACGATATTGTGACCTAAGAAATCACAGGTCACAGGTCACGCAAGAATAAAATTAACAGGATCCTTTGTTCTTCAGACAATGCATACAAATAACTGTTTTTTTTCGTTCGCTTTGCACTGGCTCGGATAGAAGCAGGAGCACACTGAGTATCGTGACCGATGTGTTTGATGGTTGCAAATAGGCTGAGGCGGCATCTTTGTTTAAGGTTGGACAGAGAATGGGCAAAAATCGAAAACGAACAAAGCAGTTTTTTTCCACACCGTGTGTTAGATCTTCATAATAATCAATCAGCTTAGGGTAGTTTCGGGAGAGATGCCGCGTCAGGAGAGATGTCACACTCTCTATATCTCGTATATGGGGTCACTTTTATACGGTAATATGATATTGTGAGATTGTCTTTTGAAGAATTACAACCTTGAAGTTGTAAAATAATCCTTATTATTATCTCACGCAAATTTTATTAATGATTATGTGCGTCCAGTTGCATAACGGAGCTTCGAAAATTTTTCAGCGCCGCATTAAAATTGTTTTTTTTTGGCGTAGGACTACGTCTTTGTTTTCGATATAGGAGTGCACGTTGCAAATTCTACAAAAATGGTATGTAACGAAAAGTGGTCCAATTTTAAACGCATATAGTATGCTCTTTTGTTCCCCAGCATGTACTTCTAAAATTTTATTATGCGCACATCCACTCATTGCTGAACTACCTTGTATCTGTGTGGGGCCGTGCCAGTATCTCGAATCTGAAAAAGCTACAAACGCTTCAAAACAGATGTCTTAAAATTATTTATAAAGAACCATTTATGTACCCTACTATTTTGTTATACAATAATAATGCCCATAACATTTTACCTTTGCTTGGGTTGACTAACTACCAAACAATAATATACATCCACAATGCTTTGCATAATACTATTGCTCATAATAATCTAGAATTTACAACAGGCATTCGAGCTCACTGCACTAGACAAGCCAATCATTTATTATACTCCAGAGTATCCACGAACCTTGGTCAAAGACGCATTTCTTTAATCGGACCTAAGTTATTCAACCAGCTTCCTACTGATTTAAAGCAAATAACATGTCGCACTCGTTTCCAAGCAAAATTGAAACTAATTTAAAAAAATAAAAAAGGAGAATTTTTAATATAAACTTCGTTCACCACCAATCGAGCTTATTCATTTAGTTATAATTGGTTAACATTTTTTTTAATAAAAACAATTGATAAATGCATTTTTTCTAGCAATAAGTAATAAATAAATTTAAATTAATATGAGCTTCCTGCAAAGCTACGATGGGACCCTTAAAAGGATTCTTTTCCGCTGGGTACTCGCCGTAGCTTCTTGTCAAATTTTGTGTTTTGTCGGTCTCGTATTGTTTTTTTTGTTCTCAGCGTTTCCGCGATTCGTAACTTTGTTTTGTTGTGCTGACCTTTTTTTTGTACGCTGAGAATTGATGTGTCCACTACCAGGGGGCTCCGTTTGTGAGCTTTTTGGTGTGGGGGTAAGAGGCGGGCTATTAAAAAAAATATATATATAATTCAGTCATCTCACGATAAATTTTCAATTTTTTTTGCACATATCGCTCCGAAATACTTCTAAGAATAGATTCCAATAGATAAACCTAAAGATTTTTGATATCATGGCATTGAAAATTTAAATAATGTACAACCTAGTCAAAATATCACGCATTTACACACAGAAGATAGCGCTTCCCAAGTCCGGCACGACAGATTTGTGTACCTAGCGCGCTACGCTTCTATGAATGACGTCATCATCGACTATTTAAAGAACGGATTTGGCCGGACAAGCTCAGTTGCTTGTTGGACGGCAGGCGAAGCAGATCACTGCGCTGTGTGTTTTCACAGCCAGTGTAGCTGAGATAGAAGTTCGTTACACTGGCTGTGGAGGTACGCTACCCAGTTCTGTCCAACACACGACTGAGCTTGTCCGTTCAAATACTATGCTTTATTTGCGTTGTGCTCGTTTCCAGCACACTTTCATGTATAATTATTTGTACACAAAATCGTTTGTACATGCGAGCTCCATTTGCAAACATAGTCAACATAAGAGCGCATTATTTGCACCTTAACAACCTCTACAAGCGATTGAATAAAGCCCTCTATTTTGCCTACCTTCGTCGCATCCAGAATAATCTGAAAACTAACCCTAAAAGCTTCCGGAACCACGTCAACGAACAGAGAAATGAAACTGGACTACCAACTCACATGATACTCGATGACGTTCAATCATCTACTTTGCCCGACATATGCAGCTTATTCTGAACGCACTTCAGCAGTGTTTTCACTGAACAAACATTAACCAATGAACAGGTTTCTGAGGCTGCCAGAAACGTCCCTGTTCGTTCTGCAATTGGATCCCATCCTATTATTACATGTGACATGGTAAGCACAGCATGTTCTAAGCTAAAATTATCGTCAAACTCTGGTCCCGATGGAATTCCATCTGTAGTACTGAAGAACTGTTCTAGCAGTCTACTGATACCATTATCAATCATGTTCAACAGCTCTCTACAGTCTGGAGCTTTCCCTGATACATGGAAGAAGTCGTATATCTTCCCAGTATTTAAAATGGGCAACAAATCCTTTATCTCTAATTATCGCGGGATTGCCTCATTGTGTGCTGTTTCAAAGCTCTTTGAAATAATCGTTCTAGATTTCATTACTCACAACTGCTCTAATTACATATCCGAGACTCAACACGGATTTATGCCTCGTCGATCAACTTCCACGAACCTTACATCATACACATCATTCATTATTCGATCATTAGAAAATCGTCAACAGGTTGACGCTATATACACCGATTTCTCGGCAGCTTTTGATAAGATCAACCATAGAATAACTGTTGCCAAGTTGGATAGGCTCGGATTCAGTGGATCTTTATTGGATTGGCTTCAGTCTTACCTTACCGGTCGCGAAATGGCTATAAAAATTGGAGACTGCACCACTGCTTATTTCGCTGTCACCTCTGGAGTTCCTCAAGGCAGTCATCTTGGGCCATTCATTTTTCTGCTCTACCTCAACGATTTGAACCTTTCAGTAAATTGTCTGAAACTATCATTCGCGCGATGACTTTAAGTTATACCATCTAATCAAAAATTCTGAAGACACTAAATTCTTACAATCACAGTTAGATATATTCACTAATTGATGCACAGTGAATAGGATGGTTTTGAATGATTCAAAGTGTTCTGTTATCTCGTTCACCCGCAAACGCTCGACAATTACACACGACTACAATATTTCGAAAAATATTATTAAGCGTGAATCTTCTGTAAAGGACTTAGGAGTTATTCTAGATCCCAAACTAAATTTTAAGGATCATATGGAATACGTCATTTCAAAGGCCTCCAAGCTCCTTGGATTCATTTTTCGAGTTACTAAAAACTTCAGCGATATACATTGCTTGAAAGCACTTTATTGTGCTCTGGTTCGCTCTACTCTCGAATATGCAGCAGTGGTTTGGTCACCTCATTACCAAATCGATGTCCAGCGCATTGAAGCTATTCAGCGAAAGTTTGTTTACTTTGCTCTTCGTAAGCTACCATGGAGGGACCCGCTAAACCTACCGTGTTACCAAGACCGTTGTCAACTTATCGACCTCGATTTGCTGTCTGTTCGTCGAGACCTTGCTAAGGCAGTTTTCATTGCTGATCTGCTTCAATCAAGAATCGATTGTTCTGATCTTCTGCAACTTGTGGACTTTGACATTCATCGTCGTATTCTTAGATTTTATTCATTTTTAAGAATCCCTCGAGCCAGAACTAATTACGGCTATAATCAGCCATTCATTAGCATGTGCCGTCTATTCAATCGTTGCTCCAATTTTTTCGATTTTCACCTGTCACGTAGTGCTGTAAAACAATTATTTCTAAACTCCCTGTCTCGATAGTCATAGCTCTAGTACTAGTCCTTAGATATAAATGAGGTTCTGTTAATGTTAATTGTATAGTATTAGTCAATGAAATGTATCATTTGGAAATGTGTAATCTGTTGATACAAAAGATGAGGAGGTTTTATGCCGCCTGGAGAGCAAGATTGGAAGGTTGCAAGAATTTCAGCTCCAGGAGGCTTTTCCCTACTCCAAATAAACAAATAAACATAGTATCGTGGTATTAGTTGTCTCTTTCGCTCTACCCATCATCATCAGCGTTGATTCATTTTGCTTTGTGCGCTTGGGTTCAATGTTTGAGGCGAATATGTAGGTAGGTAGATCTAATTTGTTACTAAATTGCACAACGAACGTTTATTATTTGCGTTCGATCAATTCATTGATTCATTTCCCCTTCACGTGATTCATTTCCACTCAGCCTATAGTATTTTGATTCTACTAATAGGTACATACTACAAAGCCTATTTATGAATGAATACACTGCTACTTGAAAAATCGTTGCAAAAACGCATCTTAGTCCATATATAAAATTGTTTTCGATTCTTGTATATTTATGCATAGATATATGATTAAGACCACTGCATTCGCTACATATGTATGCGTACTTTTGGAAAGTTACAATAATGGCAAAATATAACTAGAATGCTTGGTCTATACATGAAATGTGATTATATTGTCTAATATTTGATTTTTCTTCACTGGTCCGAGTTTTTACCACACACAATCGAAAAGCTTTTACAAACTAATCTTATGCTATAAAGATTTAGTTCCAGATATTAGTTCGGTCACAGTTTTCTGTCTTCTTTCTTCAGATCTTCTCAAATAAGTTTAATCGGATTCGATCACCTACTACAAATGAAATGACCTGATAACCAAGAAAGTTTGGGTCAATATGTAATATTCGATATTGATTGGTTGTGATTAAACCATACGTAAGAAATATATTTGATTTATTATTTATTATTAACTATAAATGTACCAAGAAAATAAATATTTTACATTAAGTAGTATAGTTCTACGTCCACAGCTCGTGCAACCCCATAGGGCTGTCCCTTGTAGTTTTTCAAATCGTTCGTTGGTTCGTTTTTTGGTAAATCATGTATCGGTTGAATAGCTGGGACCTTTTAGAAGGCATTTTGATCATGAGTACACTGCTGTTATACGCATAATTGTCCCATGTAGATAGGGAATCCTATAGAACATGGGATAATTCTGCGAATAATGGCAGTACAGTCATCCATAATTTCAGAGGAAAATTTCGTGGTGCGGCATCTCTCCCTTACAATTGGGATAGATGCCGCATCAAAATTGCTGAATTGAAAGTTTGGGTCAATATGTAATATTCGATATTGATTGGTTGTGATTAAACCATACGTAAGAAATATATTTGATTTATTATTTATTATTAACTATAAATGTACCAAGAAAATAAATATTTTACATTAAGTAGTATAGTTCTACGTCCACAGCTCGTGCAACCCCATAGGGCTGTCCCTTGTAGTTTTTCAAATCGTTCGTTGGTTCGTTTTTTGGTAAATCATGTATCGGTTGAATAGCTGGGACCTTTTAGAAGGCATTTTGATCATGAGTACACTGCTGTTATACGCATAATTGTCCCATGTAGATAGGGAATCCTATAGAACATGGGATAATTCTGCGAATAATGGCAGTACAGTCATCCATAATTTCAGAGGAAAATTTCGTGGTGCGGCATCTCTCCCTTACAATTGGGATAGATGCCGCATCAAAATCATCATGATGGCGAAGGATCCATAGCAAAAAGTATTTTTCTCACATCGGAATGTCATTAAATGAACATTTGGGTTCTTAATCAGGTATATCCACAAACTAACGGACCAAACACAGGGACATGTAGGATTATGAGTCTATTTATCAATATATTGAATGCATTGATTTGTAGTAATGTCAATGTTGGGATAAAAACCAAAATTTTAAGGAATTTATGCTTTTTTTCAAAATGAATCTTTCAAGAACTAACCTAAGTTATATAAATTCTTTGTTGGGAGAAACAGCCAAAAACTGCTTTTAGGAAACCCTACTAACACATAGATATATATATATATATATATATATATATATATATATATATATATATATATATATATATATATATATATATATATATATATATATATATATATATATATATATATATATATATATATATATATATATATATATATATATATATATATATATATATATATATATATATATATATATATATATATATATATATATATATATATATATATATATATATATATATATATATATATATATATATATATATATATATATATATATATATATATATATATATATATATATATATATATATATATATATATATATATATATATATATATATATATATATATATATATATATATATATATATATATATCGCTCGTACAAAGATATGGATAAATAGTACCCTTAATAAAATTACTCAAACTTAACCGTCACACAAGGCTGCGAAAGAAAAATATTTTTTGAATGTTGAATAAAAAACCTGCTTTAATACACCTAGCGGTGCAATTGTGCCTTTCTCATTTCTCTAAACTATGGCACGGAGGCTTTTTATGTTCAACATAATTGTGGAAATGTCCATTACATTCTTAGTACACTTTGCACTTATACACAATGGCATACCAGCCACGAACTTGATGAGCTACTTGTCGACGGTGAAACACTAGAAACAAACAAATATCATACTCCATTAGCCTAATCAGCATTAGATCAATGTTATCTGCTTGCTAACTCATTTTGTCATGCGGGGGTGGGTATGTGAGGAGGGCGAAAGTCCCATGAACGAACAACTCCCCAGCTTAAATTGGTATGCTTTGTGATATAGTGGTGGTTTAAAGATGATGGGGTTGAAAGGTAGGGGTATGAGGGCTGGATGGGGTGGTGGTCTGAGGGGTGATTTAAGGAGATTTTTAAAGGAGAGGAGTGAACAGTAGAGGGGGGGGGGTGTAACCCCTCTCCGTAAACCATCAACTACGCCCCTGTTAAAATCCAGAAACCTTATGCGAGTCGAAAAAAAAATAAATCAAAATCAAAAAATCAAAAATAAAAATTCTATTTTTAATTTTTCCTATAGTTTATATGAGAAATTTCTGTGTGGCCGCACTCTGAAACCCGCAATTCCGGAACCAGAATTCCGATCGATCCAAAATTCAATAGCAGCCTTTCTCATATAGAAAGGTTATGCAATCACTCTGAAAAACGTCAACCTAATCCCGGCCCGGAGGGCCGAGTGCCATATCCCATTCGACTCAGTTCGTCGAGATCGGAAAAAGTCTGTATGTGTGTATGTATGTGTGTATGTGTGTGTATGTGTGTGTGTGTATGTATGTGCGTATGTGTCAAATAATGTCAGTCATTTTTCTCAGAGATGGCTGGACCGATTTGCCCAAACATAGTCTCAGATGAAAGGTGCAACCTTCCCATCGGCTGCTATTGAATTTTGGATCGATCGGAATTCTGGTTCCGGAATTACGGGTTTCAGAGTGCGGCCACACAGAAATTTCTCATATAAACTATAGGAAAATTAAAAATAGAATTTTTATTTTTGATACCAAATGTGTTCAAGGTGCATGAAACGTCGAGATTTGATGCAAACTCGAAAAAAAATTTGACGACGATTCACTTTTTTGGATTTTGGCACATTTTTGCCTTTCTCATATAGAAAGGTTATGCAATCACTCTGAAAAACGTCAACCTAATCCCGGCCCGGAGGGCCGAGTGTCACATCCCATTCGACTTAGTTCGCTGAGATCGGAAAAAGTCTGTATGTGTGTGTATGTATGTGTGTGTATGTGTGTGTGTATGTATGTGCGTATGTGTCAAATAATGTCACTTATTTTTCTCAGAGATGGCTGGACCGATTTGCCCAAACTTAGTCTCAAATGAAAGGTGCAACCTTCCCATCGGCTGCTATTGAATTTTAGATCGATCGGAATTCTGGTTCCGGAATTACAGGTTTCAGAGTGCGGCCACACAGAAATTTCTCATATAAACTATAGGAAAAATTAAAAATAGAATTTTTATTTTTGATGCTAAATGTGTTCAAGCTGCATGAAACGTCGAGATTTGATGCAAACTCGAAAAAAAATTTGACGACGATTCACTTTTTTGGATTTTGGCACATTTTTGCCTTTCTCATATAGAAAGGTTATGCAATCACTCTGAAAAACGTCAACCTAATCCCGGCAAAAAAAATTTTTCGACTCGCATAAGGTTTCTGGATTTTAACAGGGGCGTAGTTGATGGTTTACGGAGAGGGGTTACACCCCCCCCCCCCCTCTACTGTTCACTCCCCTCCTTTAAAAATCTCCTTAAATCAGCCCTCAGACCACCACCCCATCCAGCCCTCATACCCCTCCCTTTCAACCCCATCATCTTTAAACCACATATATCATCATTATATCACAAAGCATACAAATTTAAGCTGGGGAGTCGTTCGTGCATGGGACTTTCGTCCTCCTCACATACCCACCCCCGCATGACAAAATGAGTTAGCAAGATATCATTGCACAGTGGTCCAGGAAGCGAGATTAGCGGGAAACAATTATTAACGCATTCATCTTTAGGTTTAGAGATTTGGTGTCTTAGAAACATTTATTGTGCGTGACAAACTGCATCTTGTGACTGAAACGGTTTTAGGGTGGCCCTTAAAATGTGAAAGTTGTAGACATTATTTCAAATTATAGTTCAGAGATAATGATACTTTCTTCTGCAATATTGTAGAACAATCAATTCTGAGCAACTTTGTTGAAGATACTAACTTTGTATCTTAAACCGTTTTCATTTTATAGTGAGTTCCATATCATAACGTAGGGTGTCTCTGAAAAAAGCAGTTTTCTCCGTACAGTTTTTTAATATGATTTTTCTCACAAAAGTTCCCTTCAGTGTACTTTTAGAACATGATTGGAGGCAACTTTTGCTGAAGAAAGAAAATTTTTATCGTATCTGGTTCAAAAGTTATACTTAATTTTCACTTGAAAATACGCCCTTTTCAAATATCGATATCTCAAAAGGGGGCAAACGAAAATTGATAATTTTGATTGCATTTGAAAGGCTGTGCTTTTGCCTACAATATATTAAAAAAATGGATAACGCTTTTTTGTCTTTCTCAAATAAATCAAATTTAAGTAAAAGCATTTTTGCGTGTAATCCTACAGCGCTCATATTAAAAAAAATATTTGTTTTACGCTGATTCTATGAATTCTTATAAAGTTTTTTTTAAGGATCACATACATTTGCAGGCTTTTCATAATGCAGATAGGGTAAAGACTACCAATCACCAATGACTTGACCTATAATTTGCTTCCAATTATTGCCAAGATTTCCCAAAATCTACACAAATGTACAATCGATTTCGTTCATTTGCAGGAACGGTTTTAGCAGGTAGCAGTATCAAGATCTGCAATCTACTAACCTCAAACCAAAAAACAAAATTGACCTTCATATAACAGTATTGTTCAAGTAAAAAAAAATCTGATATCCTTCTGTTATATAAACGCAACAAATTATTCAACATAGTTTTTAATATTTTTAAATGAAATAAGAGAATCATTCAAGTACTTTAAAACGACTCTCGTAGATTTGGTAGACCACTCTGCAAAGCGCTTAATTGAGTACATCAAGTGCAATACTGAAACCCATAAACTAAGCATGATTTTGATTATCAAATGGGGAACTGTGAGAGTTCGACTCATTGTAGCTAAGATGTTTGGTAACGATTTCACACACTAGCAGTAATCTTTAAAAGACGCGCTTATTGTGGTTTTTAAATCATCAAATGATCAAAGATTCATCGACGAAGATAAAAACAGAGAATTGCGCGAATGCAACAATTCCTATATACAGTATGTAAAAAATTGAAGACACCCCTTTATCGTTTCAGTAGTTTTGGTCATAGGAAAGGTTTGTTGTATTGTACGATGAGCATTCTTTTAACATTTTTGATTTACCGTTTCACAGCCAACAAATAAAAAACTGAATAAGTTAGTCGTCGTAATAAAGTGTGGCAGTCTAGTAGTGGTAATGGGATTAAATAGAAAAAAACGAGGATGTCTTTAATTATTTTACATACTATACACATAGGCTTCTTTATGTAGGGCATGCGCGCATAAAAAACCGCCTAAAAAACTTCAGTGTATATTTGCATTTTCGATAGCTCCATTATGTTTGTTGGTGGTATGGTAGGGTGGAAGTAAGAGGAAAGCGATTCTAGTTTCTATTGCACTCGTATACAACTTATTTAATATACTGGTTCTCAGGAATAAAGCAAATATATTGACCCTAACGCATTGATCATAATTTATATGCAATTCAACTATTGTACATAGGTCGAGTAATTAATGATAGAGTGCGCCACCCTAACGAGTGAGCCCAAAATAGGATCATCATCCTATTTGCAATATGAAAAGCCTGCAAATGTATGTGATCCTTGAAAAGTCTTGACAAGAATTCGCAGAATCAGCGTAAAGCAAATATTTTTTAATATGAGCGCTGTAGGATTATACGCAAAAATGCTTTTACTTAAATTTGATTTATTTGAGAAAAACAAAAAAGCGTTCTCCAATTTTTCAATATATTGTAGGCAAAAGCACAGCTTTTCAAATGCAATCAAAATTATCAATTTTTGTTTGCCCCCTTTTGAGATATCGACATTTGAAAAGGGCGTATTTTAAATTGAAAATTAAGTATAACTTTTGAACCAGACAAGATAAAATAGTTTAGAGAAATGAGAAAGGCACAATTGCACCGCTAGGTGGATTAAAACAGGTTTTTTAAATGTTCGTAAAAATTTGATAAATTTTTTCTTGACAAAAACCATTTCACAGTATTTTAGAATCTTGTCGCAATTGATAAAAATGATTTCTTCGATTATTGAATGTTTTACTAGGATGCAGGATCGATTTTTAGAAATGTGCGGCATCTCTCCCCAATTTACCCTATGTACAATGTTATGACAGTAGTGCTGATCGATTAGTATGGAGATCTTATCTAACACACTGTGAGGAAAAAACTGCTCTTTTCGTTTTCGATTATTGCCCATTCTCTGTTCAACCTTAAGGTTAAGCGATACCAGAATCACAACAAAAGTTCGTTTATGTTACGCTTGTGTACGGCTAGAATCAAAGACGATGTTTTAAGCGGTCCCTATACGACCAGAAATATTGTCAATAAATCAATTATTGGTCAATATATTGATCGTGTGAAGCAATTTTGAAACTATTGATCCTGTAGAATTTAAATGGAATTGACGTATTGATACTGTCTTGTCAATATTTTCATTGACAATATTCTGGTCTCGTGTAGAATCCGCTTAAGGGTATCTTGAAAATATTGACTCCATAGACATCAAATGGGATTGACGTATTGAAGCAGTTTTGTCAATATTTTTCTTGACAATATTCTTGTCTCGTGTAGGGTCTGCTTTAAATATAGACAAATATAGAAGAGAAAATTTGACAGCACGGTTCACCTAATTATTAGGTTACTAGCTGACCCGACAGACGTTGTCCTGCCTATAATTATTCACTGAAAAATACAACAAAAGCAAAAATTGCAATGCTTGTGGATCAAATTTCTATTAATTTCAATTCCAGTGAGGTGATTCCAATTGTAAAACCTAGGTCCTATAATATTCGTTATGATCAACAATGTTTTTATTTGTGGCCTATCTCTATAAACAGTAACAATGCTGTCGACGGTACTTCGAATTTATTCCGGTGCTTTTCAATGACTTATTTTCATTTTCAAAGTCGAATCGGAATTTGAATCCGTTTGAATCATGGGAATTCGTTTGTTTCCACGAAGCATCGCTGCATTCATACTCTCCTTTGTGAATAGTGCCTTCACACACGTTACTTATCAGCTCTCTCGCCGCTCTTTTAAATGCATGTAAGCAAGGTTTGTCATAAAATAGAACTTTTTAACAGAAAAGCACCGTCGCATAAAAACTGGACCAAATAGCACATCAATGACATTTTAAAACGTAATTACCTATAATGACAAACTATGCAAACAATCTTAAACTAAAAATGTCCCATTTGCACAAATAGGTAAATTAAGAAAATGTTAATATTTTGTGATCCTGCTAAATAACACTTCACAGAAAATTATACGACAATCAAAGAAATCCATCATGTCGTTCTTGAGTTATGCGATGACACACGGAAACCATTTCATTTTTATATATAGAGCTATCCAGCAAAAGGTGCATATATGAGAAAAACACAATTGCACTAATAGGTGGATTAGGAAAATTCCATTATTTTATTCATATGTCAAAGAACCCTCCACAGAAAATAACTAACAAAATAATGCAAAAATCAAAGAAATCCGCTATCTCGTTCTTGAGTTATGCGATGATACACGGAAACCATTTCTAATATCCTAACTAACTAATATCTGGAACAAAATCTTCCACAGAAAATAACCAACAAAATTTGTCGTTCTTGAGCTATGCGATGACACACGAAAACCATTTCATTTTTATATATAGAAATATCCAGCAAAAGGTGCATCTATGAGAAAAACACAATTGCACTAATAGGTGGATTAGGAAAATTTCAATATTTTATTCATATGTCAATGAACCTTCTTCAGAAAATAACTAACAAAATAATGCAAAAATCAAATAAATCAGCTATCTCGTTCTTGAGTTATGCGATGACACACGGAAACCATTTCATTTTTATATATAGAGATATGCAGCAAAAGCTGCATGTATAAGACAAAAAACACAATTGCACTAATAGGTAAATTAGGAAAATTTCCATACAATATTGGGCCTTTTAAAATATGTATTACACAATTTGGACATCATGGTGTTACCAGTTTGTATGCGAATTTTTTGTGTGATTGCACTCCTCAACCAGTAACTCCGGAACCGGAGGTCCGATCGACAAAAAATTCAATAGCAGGTTATGGGAGTGTCATATCGTTCATTTGAAGTGCACTAAGTTGAAGCAATTTGGTTCAGTTATATCTGAGACAAATGAGTGAAATTAGAAAATACATACACGTGTTGGTATGGTATCATAAACACATACACACATAAATGAATTTGCCGATCTCGACGAACTGAGTCGAATGGTATATGATACTCGGAAGCTTACGGGCTTCGGTTAAAGAATCGATTTTCAGAGTGATTTCATATCCTTTCTATTGAGAAAGGCAAAAATGTATCACAGCTGGTCGCTCTAGCCTAATGTTTTGAAGTTATATGGAATTAAATTGTCTATATTATAGTCAATAACTTTTTGTTTTTTAGAACCCTTGGGGCCGTTGCTTGTGTTATTCCTGAAAAAGAGCAAGTACATCAAGTTATTCGCAATGCTCTGGATAGTCATGATTCCGTTGAAGTTGAAGCAGCAATTTTTGCTAGTGTACAATTTGCAGCTCAATCAAAGTAAGTATTTTTTAATTACAAGATACGATTGGATATTTTTAAACGCACACCAACGTAAAAATTATTCGGCTGATAACATAGCTAATGTATGATGCTATCCCTTATCATGTATCTTCAAAAATCGTAACTCATGGATATGTGCACTATGTAAGTTATATAACAAAACTAAGCACAGGACAGTACCAGTGCTGGGAAAAGCACTGAGAATTAAACATCACTTATAATAATTATCACTGTATAAAATGGAACTCTACGATCCCAAACACCAAAGAAACACTACTACAGGTAAACTTCGATATAACGTATACTTCAGTTTAAAAAGTGTATGTTGTATAGAATTGTATGTTATATCAAAGCATACGCAATGCGCACAGAATTGCTGTTCTTGATATTGCGAATTTCACCCCAAATAGACTCACAGCAAAAAAATTTTGTCACACGAAAATATGCTCACACCGCACAGTGGTTCTATTTCTTAAGGGAGGCGGTCATAAATATATGCAATGCAAATATCGATACAAAACTACATTTCTTTAGTAAATTTTAGGTAGCTGATTCCGAATTTCGTATTGGAAAATTGATTATATCCACCTAACAGTGCCTTTCTTATTACACTATTCATTATTATATAATCATTGTTTTTGCGCTAGCATTTTTTTAGAGTATCAAATAGAACATGTTTCGATGAGTGTAAAAAAAATCATGGTTATTCATTGAAATTATGAAACTGCACCTTTTGTGCTGAAATACCAATAGTTTGATATCTTTTCTTGTAAGCATAATATCTGGTGAACCAACTCACAGACCAATCAGCAATTTTGGAATGTTGTTCGTGACTATAATAGCAAGTTTAAGACAAAATTTGAAATTAAGTATGAATTTTTCCCTAATAATGGTTAATAATAATAAAAAAAACGCTTTTAATCCACCTAACAGTGTGACGAGACATTTCTTATAACTCTTATCACTCTCTTCGGATATTATATCGTTTGAGAACATTTAGAACTTGATGCTTCGCGATGTTTTTGATAACCCATACTACATGGGATAGTGGCAGGACTCAGAGAATCGCTCAAATCAGCATAGGACAACATCAGTGCTAGAAATCTCAAACCAAATCAATAGGAAAGCGAAAAAATGGCCCATAAAATAGACATACCAACGAATTATTGTTAATGCTCTGTTAATAAAATATCTATATTGTGGTGGGAAAATTGAATTTTCCTAAAGGAGTTATATATTGTACTGAGCCAAAAAAATCGAAATTTTTTTTGAATCGATTTGAAGTTTATACTTTACTCAAATTTCCAACGCGACTGAGAACTAAGAAATCAACGCTTTTTCTTGAAAAGGGCGATACTAGCAGTGATACTATTCAAAGAAAATCAACAGTGGATATTTCTAGACTTGGTTTTATTTCCTATTTAAAAACTATTGTGTTTTTTTACGTCCTAGATTGCATGATTCAGTGATCGAAACCCAAAACTTCATAAAGTACTTGAAATTATTAAATTAAAATTTGTTTTTGCTATTGAAATTGACAAAATGATAGTATCGCCCCTTTGGCGATTGTTTACTTTTTCGGTCCCATCTATCAGCATTGAAGTATCGCCCTTACGTTTTTTTTACAATAACTACCGTTCTACACCACCGATTTCGTCCGTGTTTTTTCAATAGAGATCATTGTTACTATTTACAGCTGGTATCAGCTTGATAATCCCAAAAAAATACGAAAATAACAGTTTCGCCTCTAAACTGCTAGTAAAAAAAGTATCGCCCTGTTTGTTTGCATGGAGCGTGGAGGGCGAAACTTTAAATAAACAAACAAAAATACAGTTTCGCCCGTTGTATTTTTTGCTGTAGTTTAAGAAAGCAATATCGTAGAATCAAAATTTTTAGGTTAATTTGTTGCGTTTCAAAGCCCTCATTCGCATGTATGAAAAAAGCTTTATGATTACATTTGTAAGTATCGCCCTTTTTACAAAAAAGCGTTGAAATGAAATCGCAGCTCCTGATATCCCGTTATCTCTGAAGTGCATGCGTGCATAGTTCCAAATTTTACTTCGACATCGACTTTTTCTAAAGGTGACTTCCCAGTAGTATCCTTGATTTGAATTATTATCGCTAATCCTAATGCCAAAGAACAAATAAAAACCTCACGAAAACGAACCGTTTGGGAAAATCATCATCATTACTGGAATTTTCATTTTCACGAAACTTTTCGATAACCTTCCGTCACTTGCGTTAATGCACTGGGTGCACAGTGCTCTGAAAATCTAGCAAAATCGTCTTAGGGCACCAGCGGGTCTGTAAAGAATACTAAAAATTAATTTCTATTCCATAATTTTCAGTTCAGCAATTCGAGAGATCGTGCTCACCGCAAGCCATGAAAAATAGACTACGTTGTGAAGCGATGGTCACTATTTATTAAAAAATAACGGTTAAATAAAAAATAAAACTATTAAAAACATTCAAATAGTTTATAATTTTAACAAACTTATTAGGAAAAATTGTTTAATAAGCTTTCGTAATATTGTGTAGGAAAAAAGCTGAATTTTTCAGTATTTTCTCTATCTGCAACATATAAACCCTTAAGTATACCAATTAATTGGTATACGCATTGGAATAGGTTCGCCAAATTTTGGAAGAAGTCTATAAAATAAACCCTTGAAAACTACCTAAAAATTGTTGTAGTTCGTTGCAATAAAAAAATCTCCAAAAAAGAAATGTACCTATAAATGTGAAACACAGCGAATAATACATACAATAAAGACCCATTTTTATCAGTCTCATGTTGTATTTTAGGCTGACAAAATGGGTATATTGACTAAATCGGGCAATTTTTTTTCTTTATCATAAACTGAAGCTGTTAAAATATTCTTCTCGTCCCTTGATGTAGTCTGATAACTATTTCTGATTATGAGGAACTTTTTATTTTCGCATAATTCGCATATCTTCATGATAAGGAAAACATGCTCAAGAAAGGATTTGTTCGAATTCAGTCTTGTTTGTCTGCTAGAGCCCGTCAAACATGTGTTCATATTTGGCTGATAAAATCGGGGTTTCAATGTGTTATAATAGATATTCAGCATTCGAAGAAGTTTCTTGTGAACGATCGTAAAACGACTTTGTTTCTACTTACTTGAAGTCAGCGGCATAGCCAGAAATTCGGTTTGGTGGGGGTTTGGTGAAAATCGATCTTACTGTCCAAACGGCATAATTCCGAAACCGTAATTTTTGAAATCTTAAAATAATGCAGAATTAATTTTTCACAAAATAGTAACAGAGTTCGTGTCTTTAGCGAATTTGTTGAGACTTTATTGTAGTCATGAATATTAACCTGAGAAAATTCACCATAAATACTTCTTGGACGATATACCGTCAAAATTATTTTATCAAATGATGCGCTGTTTAACGTTTGTAAAACTCATAGAAGATGCTAAACCTCCGAAATTGGCGGTTTCAAAATGATGCTATCTTGACCTTAAATCACTGTTTTTAAACAATTGACCTTTCAGATCGATCCGATGGTTATAAGTTAGAAAAATTACAGTCAGAAGGTTCGCACAAATGAATATTTTTGTACTGATAAGTTATCAAGTTCCTTCCAGACAACTTGGAAGTGTTCGGTGATTATTTCTAGCGGTTGTAGATAGTAAAATGAAATACAAAATTCGTTTTATCGAAATAATGTTTAGCTTATTTCAATGGATTATTACTATATTGAACAAAAAATAGGCGACAAAGAGTAATCAACAAACAACAAGCCATAACTTTTAAAGTATTCAAAATAGATATTTAAAGTCTTTAGTAAAGTTATTCGCAAAAGTAAGAGCTACAAATTTGCTGAAGACATCATTTCGATATAATCACTTCCAAGAAAATTTGTGAAAATATCTCACTCATAGGGGGATTAATCAGCAAAAGCACAATATCAAAAGAAAGGGCATATTACCTCCATTAAATTCTCCGAAGATACTATTGACCTAAAATAAGCCGTTTTGGCGTTAATAATAGATTACATGGTTTTGGTCATATTTCTGGTAATGGGAAATGATAAAAATCTTTCGTCTGCATTTATTGTTAAATATCTCTTTTGACATCAGTCCGATTTCAACAATCTATAGCTTGTTCGAAAGGTATTCGTTAAAGCTGTCTAAAAATATATAAATTGTTAATCTATATTGTCAATTTCGGCAGATAATTTAAAAAAACTACAAAAAACGCCATTTTTACGCATTCAAACATTCATATCTTGGAAACTAAACATCAGAATCAAAAACAAATTAATAGCGTTCATACTGTTTTTTAGTTTTTTCATTTAAAATTAGTTTGGATAAGATCAGTTCAGCCATTGCTGAGAAACACGAATGAGAATTTGTCCGTTACATACACACACACACACAGACACACACACACACACAGACATTGTCCCAAATCGTCGAGCTGAGTCGATTGGTATATAAGACTCGGCCCTCCGGGCCTCGGAAAAAATCTTGAAAGTTTGAGCGAATTCTATACATTTCTTTTATAAGAAATGTAAAAAATTACCCTCCGTGAACATAAAAATTCCCACATAAATAGAAATACCCTCGTTGGGGTACCAACTATTTAAAAAGCAATATTCATGACTTCAAATTTATTGGCAGATTGTAACTAAGGATATCGTATGAATCGCAACGGAATTTCTCAAAAAGATCCTATTGGAGAACATAGTTGTGGCACGAAATGGAGTGAGCCATTTGCCTCGTAAATCGAATATTTTGTATATGTGTTTCAAAAAGTAGCGCACTATAAATTAATATAACTCAAATTGTAATGATCCGATCGAAAAAAAATTTCGGAAGAATAGTAATTAAGGTATAAAATTTCAAGATCTGAAGTAACAATATAATAATATAATTTTGAAATATGAAATCAATTTTTACATTTCTTATAAAAGAAATGTATAGAATTCGCTCAAACTTTCAAGATTTTTTCCGAGGCCCGGAGGGCCGAGTCTTATATACCAATCGACTCAGCTCGACGATTTGGGACAATGTCTCTGTGTGTGTGTGTGTGTGTGTGTGTGTGTGTGTGTGTGTGTGTGTGTGTGTGTGTGTGTGTGTGTGTGTGTATGTAACGGACAAATTCTCATTCGTGTTTCTCAGCAATGGCTGAACCGATCTTATCCAAACCAATTTTAAATGAAAGAACTAAAAAACAGTATGAACGTTATTAATTTGTTTTTGATTCTGATGTTTAGTTTCCAAGATATGAATGTTTGAATGCGTAAAAATGGCGTTTTTTGCAGTTTTTTTAAATTATCTGCCGAAATTGACAATGTAGATTAATAATTTATATGTTTTTAGACAGCTTTAACGAATACCTTTCGTACAAGCTATAGATTGTTGAAATCGGACTATTGTCAAAAGAGATATTTAACATTAAATGCGGACGAAAGATTTTTATCATTTCCCATTGCCAGAAATATGACCAAAAACATGTAATCTATTATTAACACCAAAACGGCTTATTTTAGGTCAATAGTATCTTCGGAGAATTTAATGGAGGTAATATGCCCTTTCTTTTGGTATTGTGCTTTTGCTGATTTATCCCCCTAAGAGTGAGATATTTTCACAAATTTTCTTGGAAGTGATTATATCGAAATGATGCCTTCAGCAATTTTGTAGCTTTTACTTTTGCGAATAACTTTACTGAAGACTTCAAATATCTATTTTGAATACTTTAAAAGTTATGGCTTGTTGTTTGTGGTTTACTCTTTGTCGCCTATTTATTGTTCAATATAGTAATAATCAATTGAAATAAGCCAAACATAATTTCGATAGATCGAATTTTGTATTTCATTTTTCTATCTACAACCGCTAGAAATAATCACCGAACACTTCCAAGTTGTCTGGAAGGAACTTGATAACTTATCAGTGCAAAAATGTTCATTTGTGCGAACCTTCCGACTGCAATTTTTCTAACTTATGACCATCGGATCGATCTGAAACATATCAGAAAATGGAAAGCGAAATAAATAACTTCAAGCAACGGCGTAGCCAAGAGAAGGTTTTGGGGTTTAACACCATACAACCCCCCCCCCCCCCCAATAAACCCAAAAAATATATTGGATTGAAGTTGAAAATTTATTGATGCAGACTGATTTAATTCAATTTTACAATAACAATTATCTGATCCGTAGATTGATAACCTGTTGTTGTAAACATCATGAGGACTTTTGATAAATTGTCGGAATGGGGTCCTGATATGTAACTGATCTATTGGTCTTGATTTCACAGTTGTCTAATAGCATCAATATCAAATTCCTGCCTGAAAACATTCCAATAGAAAATTACAGAGTTCTGAAATCAATCATAATCCTCAGATTTCTTTTCAAATTGAGCTCGTTTTTGTAGAAATGTACTGTAATAAGGGTCTTTATTTAATAGGAAGCGAAGTTAAAATTGATTTAATGTCTATGAAACATAGAACTGCTCACCAAAAAAATGCATTACTTTCAACATTTGCTAAAAATGTTTTTGCCTTTCTCATTCACTCTAAAATTCGTCAATCTAATCCCGACCCGGAGAGCCGAGTGTCATATGCCAATCGACTGAGTTCGTCAAGATCGGAAAATGTTTGTGTGTGTATGTGTAAAAAAATGTGACCTCTGTTTCTCAGAGATGGCCGGACCGATTTGCACAAAGTTAGTCTCAAATGAAAAGTACAACCTTCCCATCAGCTGCTATTGAATTTTTTATTGATTGGACTTCCGGTTCCGGAGTTACGAGTTGAAGAGTGCAATCACACAGCAAATTTCCATATAAACTGAAATGAAAAATTTTCAAAATCAAATTAGTATTTTTGATGCCAAATGACTTTAAAACGCATGAAACATTGAGATGTTTGACAAAAATTGACTTCTTTGGACTTTGGTACATTTTTGCCTTTCTCATATAGAAAGCTTATGCAATCACTCTAAAAATAGTCAATCATACCGGCCCGGAGGGAGTATGCAGTGAGGGGTTACTACTTAAAAATTAAAACAAGTTTAAAATTTCCTAACAAGTTGAAAATTTTTGGCAGGACCTGGACCTCCCGGATCTTTCTCCATGATCCGCCGTTGGTTTCAAGCGATGTTTCAGTATCACGAATAGAAATTAATTTTTAGTATTCTTTACAGACCCGCTGGTGCCCTAAGACGATTTCGCTAGATTTTCAGAGCACTGTGCACCCAGTGCATTAACGCAAGTGACGGAAGGTTATCGAAAAGTTTCGTGAAAATGAAAATTCCAGTAATGATGATGATTTTCCCAAACGGTTAGTTTTCGAGAGGTTTTTATTTGTTCTTTGGCATTAGGATTAGCGATAATAATTCAAATCAAGGATACTACTGGGAAGTCACCTTTAGAAAAAGTCGATGTCGAAGTAAAATTTGGAACTATGCACGCATGCACTTCA
Organism: Topomyia yanbarensis; assembly: GCF_030247195.1. Taxonomy (NCBI): domain Eukaryota; kingdom Metazoa; phylum Arthropoda; class Insecta; order Diptera; family Culicidae; genus Topomyia; species Topomyia yanbarensis. The sequence goes on from NC_080670.1 coordinate 119,163,858, forward strand.
GAGATAGTGTGATATCAGAAGCTGCGATTTCATTTCAACGCTTTTTTTGTGAAAAGGGCGATACTTACAAAAGTAAACATAAGGCTTTTTTCATACATGCGAATGAGGGCTTTGAAACGCAACAAATTAACCTAAAAAATTGGATACTACGATATTGCTTTCTTAAACTACAGCAAAAATGGGCGTTGTATGGGCGAAACTGTATTTTTGTTTGTTTATTTAATGCTTTGCCCTCCACGCTCCATGCAAACAAACAGGGCGATACTTTTTTGCTAGCAGTTTAGAGGCGAAACTGTTATTTTCGTATTTTTTAGGATTATCAAGCTGATACCAGCTGTAAATAGTAACAATGATCGCTATTGAAAAAACACAGACGAAATCTGTGGTGTAGAACGGTAGTTATTGTAAAAAAACGTAAGGGCGATACTTCAATTCTGATAGGTGGGACCGAAAAAGTAAACAATCGCCAAAAAGACGATTCTATCATTTTGTCAATTTCAATAGTAAAAACAAATTTTAATTTAATAATTTCAAATACTTTATGAAGTTTTGGGTTTCGATCACTGAATCATGCAATCTAGGATGTAAAAACACAATAGTTCTTAAATAGGAAATAAAACCAAGAATGGAAATATTCATTGTTGGTTTTCTTTGAATGGTATCACTGCTAGTATCGCCCTTTTCAAGAAAAAGCGTTGATTTCTTAGTTCTCAGTCGCGTTGGAAATTTGAGTAAAGTATAAACTCGATTTTTTTGGTTCAGGAAAATTCAGTTTTCCCACCACAATTTAGATATTTTATTAATAGAGCATTAACAATAATTCGTTTGTATGTCTATTTTATAGGCCATTATTTCGCTTTCCCATTGATTTAGTTTGAAATTTCTGGCACTGATGTTGTCCTATGCTGATTTGAGCGATTCTCTGAGTCCTATCACTATCCCATGTAGTATGTGTATTCAAAAACATCGCGAAGCACCAAGTTCTAAATGTTCTCAAACGATATAATATCCGTAGAGAGTGATAAGAGTTATAAGAAATGTCTCATCACACTGTTAGGTGGATTAAAAACGTTTTTCGTCTTGTATTATCTCGTGAAAACTATATAACATCTTAAATTCTCCCGGCATTTTGGGCACAGAGATGCGCAGCTGAACTCTTATTTAAGTGGAACTGAATAGTCTAATGATCATTTTTAAGAAGAATTGGCGAGGGATATCGAGGGAAAAAGTTAGTTTAAGCCAAGTTCAATATTTTTTTGTTAAATTTTTCGAATACATTTATATACATGTACCTATTTTTCTGCACTCCATATTTAACAAAACCCTAAAATTACCATTAAACACACAACTAGTAGTAATGTTGTCTGATAAAAATACTTATACTGATAATAATAGTTCAACAACAAAATTTTCCTGACGAGCAACCGATTATCGATATTATTTAAATTATCGGTACATAACGAACCACCCTATGTATTCTTCTATATACTAAAAAACTCTGTTCATTATTGGCAAAATCAAGTTTGAAACAATAAAATATACATCCATAACCATATAACCGCAAGATAAAAACACGATTTCGCCGAAATTTTTTTTTGTGTTATTGGCCTATGGGGGGACCACTGCAGTATATTCTAATATAAGATTTTAAAATGATATTGATGAAAATTTTTCATTAACCGTCGGATTGTTGATCAACAGTGTTCCGAAAAATCACAACATGCACACCTAGAAAAAATCGTGTAAATTTACGTCTCCTGACCCTGACATATAAGAGCATCAAAAATAACTTAGTTTTACGTTTGATTCCAATTTTACATGTCGTTGAATTTCGTAAAGCACGTAATTTTACTTCACATATGGCGTTTGTTCTGAATGGTAGTAAGTGTGATTTTATGTCATTGAGCATGCAAAGTGTTTATTTCATGTAAAATTAAACGGAACACGGTTATTTTTCGTCATTTGGTGAATTACGGCTTGTTAAATTGTGTCATGTTTGCAATTACGTCAACGATAAAATTCAGAATTTTTTGGTGTGTGAATCGGATAGCTTACTACGAAGCGTGCGTCACTTTTAATTGAATGAGTCCCAGCAACAGCGTATATAATCTGCTTGCAGAACAGCTCTTCCTCGTTAGAATGGCTATACAAGTGGCAATAAAGCTCGAAAGAATTACTTGCGAAAACCCGTACCATAATATAAACCATGCGTTAAACATTATTTATTCATAACACCACGCATTCGAATGCTTTTCCTCTTGCTACGCGATGAAACTACAGAAAGCATTACATCACACATACTCATATACACATAATTGCTCTTTATCACATACATACATAATACATTTTTAATGGAAAAATCTGGACAAAAAGAAAGGTCAAAAGGGGGTCGCTCTTGCCCCTTTGGGGTGTCGGTCTTACCCGCTGCGTTTTTAAAGTGTCAATTCTCTCCATTTTTTTAGGCAACCAATAATTTTTAATGAATTCAATTTTCCGAATCGCTGAAAAAATTATATTTTATTAAGAACCACCCAAACAAGGATTATGCACAGAATATACAATTTTAGGAGCTGCGTGGAATTTTATAAAAAATATTGCGCTTAAGGTGTCGGACTTGCCCCGCATTCCCCTACTTTATTTTGTAGAATTTTAACAATGCTTAATTAAGGGGTTTTCTACTCGCGAGGCCTAAAATTAAGTAGGGGAATGTGTTCGGTTGTCGGCACACTTTTGTTTTTGGTTCATAACATTACTCCAATTGCACAATATATGGGAATAAGTATAGCAATGGAAAGCTAGATACCATATAGCTAATAACTTAAGGAAGAATTTAATTTTTTTCTGTCAACTTAAAAAATATTAATAACGATTTAGTAAAATGATAACTTTTTACCATTTTGAAAAATGTTGTCGGTTGTCGGCACCCATAAGAAAATTTACTAAAAATGGAAAAAAAAATATGAAAGAAAATCATCAATATTCACAGGGAAAGAGAAATTTATTCATTTCAACAACCATAAAAGGCATTTTGAACATCATTCGTCATCAGAACCACAATATGTGTATGTAAAAACTGGTGCGAATATTACGCGCTTCTAATGCACTAACGGATCGCATTCACTGCATTTGAGTGAGTTTCAAGCAGTCCATTTTTTAACCAAAGCTTCAGACAAATCAGATAGAAATCCACACTGGCACGTAGCCAAAGGGGAAGGGGGGCTACAGAAATCCCCAGTCCCCCACTAAATTTTCTGGTCGTAACAATCTGTTATATACAGTGCTACACAGCGGTGAAAACACAACCAGGTGGGCTTACTTCATGTAAATGTAAAACACCAAACCGGTAGTCGCCTTCCTAGTTTTCAGAATGGTGCCAAAGATCTATTCGTAAAGCCCGTTCCAAAAATACTCATATTGATTATCTTATTGAGAAATCAGCATTTGCCACAAAAAATTGGGTGCCGACAACCGGCCATGTTTGCGTGCCAACAAACGATTTTAGTAACCTTTTCGAAAACTGAACAAAAAAAATTGTGGCGTGCATTTCGGTGCCATTCAATGTTGAATCACAAAATAGAATAAATTCACATCGTAAATCTTTGATGCACACACTTTTTCGATCGATTCACTTTTTTCTATAACACTAAGCAAATCATCAAAAAAACTTTTAAGTAGAGTTTCACTTGTTCAAGAAATATATTGGTTGTAGAACAGAACATTCGAGTCTGTTTGCTTCAGCAACCGGCACAAAAAGATTGCACTGATGTAACACGCAAATAATATTTATTAGAATGTCCATGTCTGCTTTCCGTCAAAAGTTACGTAGGGGTGCCGACAACCGACCAGTGCCGGTACCCGACCACTTTCCCCTACTTTTTTGGGAATAAATTGTAAATCATCTACTCAATGGATTTAGAATTTTTTTTTATTTTGAGGATACATGTTTTGACTTTTCAATTTTACTTTTGAAGGCGAAAAGAAAAATCCCTCGCGACCTTGAAACTTTATTGATGACATTGCTGTTGAAACTGCATGGGTCCCACTTAAGTAAAGGTATGGCAAATTGGGTAATCTTTAATCAGGAAACTCCTATTTTTTATAATTATAGTCCCGTTGTTTAGACGAGAGGGATTTCTTTTCTTTTATTATTTGTAAAAGTTATGTAACGATTTGTGAAATTTTTTTTAACGATTTGTGAATATTAACGTTATTTTTTGGCCTATTAGGGACCATAAAAATGGAACAAATTGACATTTTCCATATCCCTCTCGGGAAAGTATAGCGGTATGTTTTCTGAACAATTGGAGGTAAAATTATTGAAATCGGACCAGTACTTCTATGAAAAGTCTTACTTTACCGCTTAAAAAATACTACCGTAAACCGGGGTGACATTGATCACTTTGCGCATTAATCATTACATATTTTTAGACGCTACACATTTTTTTCAAGTTTAATATTTTTAAACCATGTACTGATGTATGGAGAATAAGATTGGATGGTTTTACCTAAAATTGTCCGCTTACAGCTAATTTTCCAAAAATGATTTCAAGTTGAAGTCCGTTTTCGTATCCCGGGGTGACTTTGATAACCTGCATATTCACCCACATTAAGTTATTGATGTCAATGGTTTTCATTCAAATGTTCGTTTAAACTAATTCTGGAAAGATTCTCATCGTTAAATAGATGTTAATTGGTATTATACAAAGTATTTCAATGTACTGTAAAATCGAGTAACCAAAATTCGTAAAACTTCGTGTGTTCAACTAGAATAAAAAATTCTGAAAACCTTGAAATTGTTTTATTTTAGTGGTTTATCAATGTACAAAAAGTTCATCCATTTTGAGGCAGCGAGATTTTCGTTGAAGATACCGAAGCCTGTGGACCCGTCGAGAATTGATCCGTCAATGTAGAACATTTTTGATGGTATTTATTATAGAAAATATTTGGGACCACTTGTGGGTGAATGTGATCCGGAATTCAACAAATCTCTTCCTTCATGGATGTGTCGAAAAATACTGTGGGATCAGAAGTATCTAAGAGATGAGCACGGTTAACACGGTTATACGAAGATGAATTGATGTTCTGTGCCATGTAATCGAAGTACAAGGACATGAATCGGGTCTGAGAATTAAGCTCGACAAGCCTTTCGAAATTTGCAATTACCAATGGGTTCAAAATATCGCATCGAATGAGCAATCAATACGAGAGGTCCTAAAATCGATTTTTAGTGGAAGGACGCCCGCCAGCACTTCTAAACTCATCGTATGGGTCGAGTGCATGAAACCTAAGACAATACGCAAACAGCGATACTGGATTCTCTCTAGTTTGATGAAATGTATGCTCGCGACGGAGCGAAAGCAGAAACATCCGTACTATATCACTGATAATATCGTTGTTTGGTACAGCCTGATTAGGTCTCCTGGGTGAGCACCCCACCATGTTCCGGTTATTGTACGGAAAAAGTTGATCCTTTGTTGGCACTTCTGTTTCAGATACCTAATGTGACATCCCCAGGTACCTTTAGAGTCGAACCAGACCCCGAGATATTTCAATGTTGAAACCTGAACAATAGTTTTAACCATTAACTGAGGCTGTAGTTTCGCTGGTTCACGCTTCTTTGAAAATACGACTAGCTCAGTTTTCTCCGTAGAGAACTCGATACCCAGCTGGAGAGCCCAAGCAGACAAATTGTCCAAAGTATTTTGCAGTGGTCCTTGCAAGTCGACGGCCTTGGGACCTGTAATAGAGAGCACACCGTCATCTGCAAGTTGCCTTAGCGCGCAGGAATTGACAAGACATTCGTCAATGTCATTCACGTAAAAATTGTAGAGAAGAGGGCTTAGACATGAGCCCTAGGGAAGGCCCATGTAGCTAAACAAAATCATTTTCTCGAATAACTTCCGGATACAGGATAGCATTGCAATCGGTCGATACGAGTTATGGTCGGAGGCTGGTTTTCCTGGTCCGGCGCCAGTAACTGCGTTTCTTGGCTTTCATTAAATTTTTCATTCGCTTTTCTAATATCGCGTACAGTCGATAGCTAGCGACTAACCTGTCGTTCCGGAAGGCTTTATACGCGGCAGCCTTCTCCGCGTACACGTCTGAGCACTCTTTGTCCCACCACGGGTTGGGAGAACGTTTTTGGGTGTTCCCGTCGGGTACTCGTTTCGTCTGAGTTTGAATCGAGATATCGAGAATCAAGTTGGACAAAAACTTATACTCTTCCTCCGGGGGAAGTACCTGTGTTGAATCGATAGTTTTGGGTATCTCAGCAGCGTAGCTCTTCCAATCAATGTTTCGTGTGAGGTCATAGGAAACATTGGCTCCGAAGGTCTTGAACGAGTGGTGATTGCAATTACAATCGGCAGGTGGTCACTACCGTGGGGATCAGATATTACCTTCCACTTGCAATCTAACCGATGTCGAGCCTAGAGATATGTCCAGTGCACATGCTTGCGCTGGTGGTCTAGGAATCCGGGTCATTTCCCCTGTGTTCAGAATTGTCATATTGAAGTTGTCACAAAGGTCCCGTGGTGGTGGAGGAACGCTACGTGGGAAGCTGAGCTGCAAGCAACCGGGCGGGTCATAGGTGGTGGATAATGCTTAATCGCGATAGCAACTAGTTGTGATTCGCGACCCGAACCAGCAGCGGGGGCTGACTGCGGGTGTGGTAGGACGAGGTAGTGGGCCCTATACGTCCTAGGCCTAAATACCACATGCCCTAAAGCAGCCCTGACAAGGCGAGTCAGCGCCGCCTTTAAATAAGCGCTTAGCCCAAATCCCTCTCCTCCCGTTATCCTTCCTTCCTTCCTTCCTTCTGCGGCTGTTCGCCCATCTAAATATGGAAGCTGTTCTTCAATGTCAGCTTCTTTCACCGAACAGCCTAGATAAGCCGTGTAGTGTCGGTAGTGGTTGTTTCAACCGGCTAAGAATAACACTACGGACTACCTGTTTCAGTGGTAAAAATCTACCAAACAGGGAACCCCAATTCCATAGTGTCATGCGACCCGTGCTATGGGTAAAATTGTTGAGGGGGTTTAAAACATTCTCAATGGCGAACGGAGCCTGGGAAAAGTCGGGCGAACTCCCCAGTATGCTGCATTACGCAGCGGAACGTTCACTCTACACACCGATTTTTTTCACCGATGATCCACTTAATTTTGCCGAATTTTTGTTGGCTGGGGGTTTGCAGAGACTCTCGGCTGATGGTACTTCGGTGAAGTTTTGTTGAGTTTCGATTATCAAATTTCGATGTGTACAGATGAACCTGCCCAGAGGCCGTGTGGTATCCGGCCTAGAATTGAGCCACTGGAGTCCTGCTGCCATGTCGTAGGAGGCGACTGAAAGTAGGAGACCCTAAGTCAAGGTGTAGTTCCGTGCCGAGGACTTAATGATTGGAGGGTCTAAAATATGCCAGTCGCGCACGGAGCATTTTGGGTTTTGCCCTTGCTGTGTTATGCGAATCTCTGACACAGTGGACCATTATTTTCTTCGCAAATCGTGGGAATCAAATGATCATGTCCCATTTAAACCTGATATGGCTCGCTAAATGCGTTAACATCCCAACTCGCTTGGTGTCCTCTAGTTGTTGTGCAATTTGTGTTGGAGATGAAATGTACAGTTCTCTAATCAAAAATGGTTAGAATAGCACAAGTCAATCTCCAACATAAACGTACAGCAACTATGAATTTATCTCGACTCATGCAGGAAGGTAAAGCTTCCATAGCATTGGTTCAAGAACCGTATTTCCATAAAGGAAACTTCTATTTTGGAAAGTTACTTAACACTGCCTTCATTGCTTACAACAAGACAGGCATGACTAACCCACGTGAAATGCCTCGTGCTTGCATTCTTGCAAATAAGGCTATTGACGCGTGTCTCATATCGGAGCTCACAACTCGCGATATCTGTGTTGTCACAGTTACATTGACTGTCGAAAACGTAGACAAAAAATATATATATTGTTCAGCATACCTACCGCATAACGAATCATCTCCTTCTGATGATTTCAAAAGCGTTGTATCATATTGTAGCAGAAATGGGCTTCCGCTCATTATCGGCAGTGATGCGAATGCTCATCACATCATTTGGGGCAGCTCAGACATCAATCTGAGAGGCTCTGAACTGATGGAGTACATAAGTAGTACAAATCTCCATATTCTGAATGTGGGAAACCGACCAACTTTTGCGAGGTCTGGGAGGGAGGAGGTGTTAGACATAACACTTTGCTCTGATAGAATTTTGCATGAACTGGGAAATTGGCAGGTTCCAAATGAAACTGAACCGTCTCTATCCGATCATAAATATATATTTTTCGAGCATTTTGATGTCACCTTCAATGTGGTGACCTATCGTAATCCTAAATCTACAAACTGGGACCTCTTTTTGGAAAACTTGGCGACTAAATTTCATGGATATTTTCCAACAATTAGTCAACTAGACGACTTAGATGACGTCGTGGATACGACAAACTCATTCATATTAGCATCCTACGAAGAAGCTTGTCCACTTCGTACTGTTAAATCGACTAGGGGAACCCCTTGGTGGAGGGCTGAGCTTGAAAGAATGAAGAAAGTTATGAGAAGAGCTTGGAATCGGCGTCAGCGTGATGACTCCAGGGCTTTCAGGTCAGCTCGTAGTGCATATAAGAAATGTCTTAGATCTGCAGAACGGGCTGGCTGGCAAAGCCTATGCACTAATGTCTCTAGTCTGAACGAGGCTAGCAGATTAAATAAAATTCTCTCCAAATCGAATGATTTTCAGATGAACTCCTTGAAAACCAGAGATGGTGTTTATGTGACGGACGAAAAAGATGTTCTTAATTGTCTCTTCGACACACACTTTCCAGGCTGTATCGATCCGGAGTTGATCAACGTTCACAGATCTCATTCTGGTGATTCGGACTCGTGGGCGTTAGCACGCACATTGGTTTCCACTGAATCGGTCAAGTGGGCAGTTGACAGCTTTGCTCCATACAAATCACCCGGAAAAGATGGGATACTTCCCGTGCTACTGCAAAAGGGATTTGATATTCTTAAACATGTCTTGAAAAAGATTTTGCTTTCCAGTCTTGCTACCGGGTATATCCCGAAAGCATGGCGAGAAATAACTGTTAGATTTATTCCCAAAGGGGGGCGCTCAAGCTATGAAGAAGACAAGAGTTTTAGGCCAATCAGCTTAAGTTCTTTTCTTCTGAAAGCTTTGGAACGGATAATCGATCATCACATCAGGAACGTTAGTTTAGTTGAATATCCACTGCACAAAATGCAACATGCATATCAGTGTGGGAAATCCACGATCACTCTGCTTCACGATGTTGTTTACAACATTGAGAAAGCCTTCTCGCTCAAGCAATCTAGCTTGGGTGTATTCCTAGATATTGAGGGTGCTTTTGACAATGTGTCCTTCCAGTCTATTCTGGAAGCGACGCGCGGTCATGGGATACCTGCATGTATCTCAGGTTGGATAAACGCAATGCTTAGTAACCGCATGCTTTGCTCGTCACTGCGACAGGCTGAGATACGGAAGTTGAGTATTTGCGGTTGTCCTCAGGGCGGCGTTCTGTCACCTTTGTTATGGAACTTAGTAGCTGACGGCTTGTTGAAGAAACTCAATGAGCTTGGATTTCCAACCTACGGGTTTGCTGACGATTACCAAATACTAATTACTGGATTTTGCATCGGAACAATCTTTGACTTGATGCAACAGGCATTAAGAGCTGTCGAACAGTGGTGTCGACAAGTTAAACTATCAGTTAACCCAAGCAAAACTTCAATGGTTCTTTTCACGAAGAAGCGAATAACAACCGGGGTTCGTCCCTTGCAGTTCTTTGATTCTGAGCTACTGTGTGCGGATCAAGTCAAATACGTTGGAGTCATATTGGATTCCAAACTGAATTGGTCTGCTCACATTGAGTTCAGAGTCAAGAAAGCGTGCATGGCCTTCGGGCAGTGCAGACGAACTTTTGGAAAGACCTGGGGTCTCAAACCTAAATACATCTATTGGATTTACACGACAATTGTACGTCCAATACTGTCATACGGATGCCTTGTGTGGTGGCAGAGGGGAGAGGTGGTGACAGTCCAGTCAAAGCTAAACCATCTGCAAAGAATGGCGCTCATGGCGTTGACTGGTGCTTTCACCACGACTCCGACTGCTGCTCTTGAGGCACTTCTAAATATCAAACCATTACACATACACTTAAAACAAGAAGCACTATCATGTGCATACAGACTGCAGGTTACTGGGCTTTGGAACAGTAATCATGTTGATCTTGCTACCAGTCATATACGATTGTGGTCACAAATGGTTACATGGGGTGAAGATATTCTTGCTCCCAGCGATATTACACTCACTTGTAGTTTTCCTTACAGGACATTCCATGTGAAGATTCCCTCTCGAGAGGAGTGGTTGTCTGGCTTTATGGAAAGACAACAACAAACGCAAGTAGTCTGTTACACTGACGGTTCTCTGATGGAGGGACGTGCTGGTGCTGGTGTCTACTGTCGTGAAATGAGATTGGAACAATCTCACTCACTAGGTAGATATTGTACTGTATTCCAAGCAGAAATCTTTGCGATTATGTGCGGGGTGCAATCGGCCCTTCAACTGAGTTTGTCCGGCAGAGTTATAAACTTCTGCTCCGATAGTCAGGCTGCAATCAAGGCCCTTAGCTCAGACAAATCCCGGTCCAAGCTAGTGATCGCGTGCCGAACCCAAATCGAAGAACTAAGCATTGTCAACACTATCTACCTTGTCTGGGTGCCCGGACATTGCGGTATTACTGGAAATGAATGGGCTGACGAATTGGCCAGGGCAGGTTCAGCGATTGACTTCGTTGGTCCTGAGCCCGCCCTGCCAATTTCGACAAGTTGGATAAGGGAAAAAATACGGTCCTGGGCTTTGTCCGAGCACCGCAATTATTGGAGAAATCTACAAACGTGTCGCCAAACAAAGGCGTTTCTAGAACAACCATGCCCAGTGGTTTCGAAAAATCTCTTACATTTTTCGAAGCTCCACTGCGGCATGCTGACCAGGGCTTTAACCGGCCACTGCAAACTCAATTATCACATGGCAACTATTCAGCGCGCTGAGTCTTTTTCATGTGATCTTTGTGAATCCGACTACGGAACCTCATATCATCTGATATGCAACTGTCCAGCGCTAGCGCAATTGCGATTTCGAGTCTTCAGCCGTCCTTATATAGACGAAACCATGTTTGGTCGACTGAAACTCAGAGACATACTAAAGTTTCTTATCCAATGTGGTAAAGAGCTTTAGGATTATTCGCAGGCAAGTTGAACTACTTGTGAGTTTAACTTACCTGTTGTTTATTTTTGTTTTGTGCTGTTATTTTTCCCACCCTTCCAATTCTACTTCCCCACTCCTCCTTGTCCTTTCCTTCCACTCAGGAAATGATGAAAACACACGGCAAGGCACAAATCCCCGACTATGTACGGGGAACGTGCCATTTGAGCCAATATATTCTGATTCCTGATTCCTGAAGGTCTTGAATTGTCGAGGATCGATTATCGTCGTACAGACATCCCCACTCTGTACCGTCAGAGTTAAAGTCTCCAAGAAGCAGGCGGGGCGAGGGAAGGTGTTCAATCACGTTAGAGAGTCTTCGATATCCCATCATGGCCATAGGAGGAATGTAAATAGAAGCAATGCAAAGATCTTTGCCTTTGATTGTTGTTTGACAAGCGACAACTTCAATGCCTGGCGTCGAAGGGAGATTGATTTGATTGAAGGAGTAGTACTTTTTGATCCCTAAAAGTACCCCTCCCATAAGAGTCTTCTCGATCCAAGCGGATAATCATGAAAGTTGAGGTTTATATTAGAAATAAGCCATGTTTCACATAGGAAAAAGGCATCACAATTATTGTAATCTAGCAAGTGTTTTAATGAATCAATTTTGGGGATAATACTTCTGCAGTTCCACTGTAAAACAGTGATCAGATCCGTGATTCCGTTTAATAAGTTAGACATCGAAGGATACGATCGCTGCAAGGAGGGGCCATTGTTCAGTCAACTGTTTTGAAAATGTTCTTATTGTTAGTAGAATAGCAACCAGCAAGCTTTTCAGAGGATCGATAATGTTGAAAGCTGTGAATATCCAGTCCACAATGTCAGAGAATTTAAAGAATCCTGTTTTAGGTTGAGTTTCTGACTGTGAAATGGGAACACTTGGGATTTTTGGTGCCCCGTGGAGTGCTGGGAGCTCCTGGTTGTATCTCAATTTCCCAAAACCAGGAGGTATTATCTTCGGATTTGTGGCAGCACTTCCAGATGATGAACTATTTTTATTTTGTACCCTTGTTTTGAACAACCTAGGACCCTTACGAGGAAGTTTAGGTGAGTTTTGATTAGGTCTTTTCCTAGAGTTTCCAAGCAGAGCCAAAGAATGTCCCTCGCAAGGGTCGTTAGAGGCGTTATCGTCAGTTGGCAAGAGAACGAATGGGTTGTCGGAGATAAGTGGAACAGCTCTTTTAAGCATTTCTGCGTAAGAGCGTCTGGAGTGATCTTTGGCGGATCGCTTCAGTTTATCCGCGCGAAGTTTGTACGTTGGGCATGTCAAAAGTTCATGCGGATTCTCCCCACAGTAAACACACTTCTCAGAGGGGCCTACTGCGAGTATCATCCGCATGGCGTTCCCCACATTTGCCGCACCGATGCTTATTGCTACAATAGGTGGCCGTGTGACCTAGCTGCTTGCAATTGGAACAATTCATGACCCGCGGTACAAACAGACGCACAGATAGACGAGCTCTTCGATGGACTTTCAGTGCAATTACTTGCACTCCAAAATCTTAACTGATTGAAGGTTAGGGTCCTTAAAGCGGCCAACCCCATCATTCATCAGATCATCGACAGTTAGACCCGCATCACTTACCACACCGTCGATCTCCACATCACGAGAAGGAATGTAGACGCGATACTCCAGCGTAAAGAGGGTATTGCTAACGATACCATTGGCCTGTTTCAAGTCAGTAACGACTACGCGCAGTTTATCTGACTGAACCTTTTCAATCTCGGTTATGATCGAGTAACGTTTTGTAAGCTCCCATGCAACAGTTGTGCTTTTAACATTGACACGGGGCGGGGGTGGGCTGTGAGACATTGGGGGAAAGGGGGGGAAGTGGATCGCCCATAACATCATCTGTCTCCGAATCAGATACACGTTCCTCTTCCCCATAATAATCGTCTTCGGAGGGTGATCCTTCTGTTTGTTCCATTTTGTTGCGGGAGCAACACGCTCGACCGCACTATTTAACTTAAAATAAAAAATCAAAAACAATAATTAAAAAAATCGATAAAAAAGTTAAAACGCTTTTAATCTCTTATAACTCATATCACTCTCTTCGGATATTATATCGTTTGAGAACATTTAGAACTTGATGCTTCGCGATGTTTTTGATAAACATACTACATGGGATAGTGGCAGGACTCCGAGAATCACTCAAATCAGCATAGGACAATATCAGTGCTAGAAATCTCAAACCAAATCAATGGGAAAGCGAAAAAATGACCCATAAAATAGACATACAAATGAATTATTGCCAATGCTCTGTTAATAAAATATCTAAATTCCTCAATCAATGCATTGTGGTGGGAAAACTGAATTTTTTTTTACTCGATTTGAAGTTTATACTTTACTCAAATTTCCAACGCGACTGAGAACTAAGAAATGAAATCGCAGCTCCTGATATCACGCTACCTCTGAAGTGCATGCGTGCATAGTTCAAACTTTACTTCGACATCGACTATTTCTAAAAGTGACTTTCCAGTACTATCCCTGATTTAAATTATTATCGCTAATTCTAATGCCAAAGAACAAATAAAAACCTCTCGAAACCGAATCATTTGGGAAAATCATCATCATTACTGTAATTTTGATTTTCACGAAACCTTTCGATAACCTTCCGTCACTTGCGTTAATGCACTAGGTGCGAAAATCTAGCGAAATCGTCTTAAGGTACCAGCGGGTCTCATTCAGAGCAATTTGCCCAGTCACTATTTATTAAAAAATCACAGCTTAATAAAAAATAAAACTATTAAAAAATTTCAAATAGTTTATAATTTTCACAAATTTATGAGGGTAAAATGTTTAATAAGCTTTTGTCATATTGTGTAGGAAAAAAGCTGAAAATTTCAGTATTTTCTCTATCGGCAACATATAAACCCATAAGTATAGCGAAGAAGTCGATAAAATAACGCCTTGAAAACTACCTAAAAATTGTTGTAGTTCGATGCAATAAAAAAATCCCCAAAAATGGAATGTACCTATTAATGTGGGACACAGTGAATAATACATACAATAAAGACCCGTTTTTAGCAGTCTCATTGTATATTTTAGACTCACAAAATGGGTACATTGAGTAAATCGGGCGATTTTCTTTTTCTTTATAATAAACTGAAGCTATTAAAATATTCTTCCCGTCCCTTGATGTAGTCTGATAACTATTTCTGATTATTTAATATATATTTCTTTTAAAGGGGTTTTCTAGCGTAAAATTTAAAAAAGATTTTTTGCTCAAGAAAGGATTTACTCGAATTCAGTCTTGTTCGTCTGCTAGAGCCCATTAAACATATGTTCATATTTGGCTGATAAAATAGGGTTTTCAATGTATTATACAGTATGATTCCGTTTTTGGCAACAATTTTATTTTTTTCAGTTGCCAAAACCGGAACCGTGCCAAAAATGGAACCTTATTTTTAAAGTTTGGATTTTAATTTACGACTTCAAAAATGTTTCAAGGATTTTTAATCATATGTGAAATGAAATGAGATGAAAGAAAAAATACGTCATACAGTGGGGCAAGCTTTCGACGCTCAAAACCTCTACCGCCCTGGGTATGTATCCTGGAGGATTAGTGTCTTTAGCAAAGCATCTTAGATGGAAATGACCATTATTTTGACAACTTTGGTTTTAATCTAGATAAGTAGAAACTGATCTAGATCAGTTCTATCTTTTGATAGAGGTGTTCTATCAAAAAACTTTCTTCGGCAAAGTTGTTTGTTTTGATATTTCTAACACATGTACTTAAGACATTTATACTTTATAACCTATGTAGATGGCGCTACATGACATATAAAAAAATACTCGAGAAAATGAATTTTAACATTTGTTTATGAAAAATATATCTAGAAATAAATGTTTTATTCCTAAATCTTCGAAAATATACAATAATAAAAATGCTTAAAAGACCCTGGGCTTGGGTGATGAGCCTAATGGGCGCGTACTCTTGCTTGGTCGATAAGAGTGGGAGATCCGAGCGAGTGCTGGTTCATTGACCTCTGAATCTCATGACTAATAATCATTCGATCGAGTGTTTTGGCGGGCGGCTGATATGGATGTTTCTACTTTCAAATGGGGGAACATGCTGGTTCGGTTGTTCGGGGACTCATTTGATCTTGAGCACAGTGATCGAGTCATTCGATTCGGATCGATGGACTGTCATCTATAAGAGATGATCAGACTGAAGGTGGGTGTTTTTATCTCTTAAATCGCTCTGGCTCGTGAAGATGGCGAGTAACACTCGTTTATAACGAATCGGATTCGCTGTTTTCAGAAACAGAGATGAAAATCTCTTATGGATGGAACCTTCTCTTAAACATACTGTTCAGCCACTAGTTAATGCTCAACTAGATCAACTTAATAAACTGAAACACGTAGTTTTTGAAGAAATCCAATCCACGTGAACCACATCACCAAACACCTAAAAGTAGTTTAGATGCATGTAATATCTATTTCTGTGTTATCTATTATCTTATCTATTCTATTATCTATTAATATCTATTTCTTTATCCCTCTCGCAGGAGGATTGACGGTATTGTAAACATCATTAAGCCACAATAGACTAAATAGAATTATCTAAATATAAGGACCCTTCGCTCTTTTTGGTTCTCTATTTGCACCAAGTGCTACTACTAGAGGTTAATTAGTTCTTATGTCAATAATCCACCAATCATTATAACGCAAGATTTTATTTATATAAGAAGCCCGCCTCAAGATGTTGATTACAATACGCCTCGATAGTGGTGTATCGAGGAGGCCGGGAGGGCTGATAGGAGCCTTTTTTCTGTTCTTTATCTTTCTTCTATTCACCCGCTCATAAACAACAATCAACTAGTAACAAATAGATAATTGAGAAAGGATGTGTTATGTGTGGTGGTTGGGTATTCAAGTATTAGTAGTGTTTGAAGTACTAATGTATGTCTTTCATGTTATGATCATAACTTTAGCTGTATCTTGTACCTGTTTTATCTATTGCGTCTCTCATATATTGTCTTTTATCTCTTCTTTTCGAATCCTATACTGCCATTCTACTCTCGCCTTCAGCTGGGTCAGCAAAGATCACACATTCTCAAACGCGGTCTCAAGCGGGAACCTACAAAAATGCCCTCGCGCGTGCGATTACGAATCGGTCACGTCCGGAGGTCTACCCTTGATCCCAGAAGCCTGGGTCCATGCCTTCAGCTGGACCAATTGGGCAAATAAGCTCATACCCATTCGGCGGCACGTCTCATGGCGACATAACCGGGAAGCTTATCGATATAAGGGATCCCACTCTCTGCCAGAATTCTGGCCGCACACCAAAAATTTAATATCAGACTCACGGTTCGCGCGACCATTCAACAACACACGCAAATATGTTAGAAAATCACGCTAGCGTACATACGTTAGAACCCCTCGCGATTTTCTAAACAACCTACGCCCACCAACTCGCAAGCATGATTATACCCCGGTGATAAGGTTAACGTCTCAGCGCTCATAAACTTACCAACGCGATCTCAAGCGTTAATCTACAAACTCCCGCGTTCGCGCCATCATGAATCGGAATCGTCCGGAAGTCTCTATCCTCGGTACCAACAGTCTAGGTCCATGTTAATTTAAAAAAAAAATAAATAAAATTGAAGAATTAAAAAAAAAATTGCTCCCATATCCACTAGACAAAACGTGCCATGGTGACATGACCGGGAACTCTAGTGATATGGGATAACTCACTCCCTGTCAGAATGTGATCCGTACACCAAACTAAATATCAGAATGACGGTCCGCGAATATATGAATGGCCGCAGGGTTTCAAAATCGAATTTATACACGCGAAGTCACATACACGCGAGCACACGCGACATACACGTCAACATACGAACGCTTAAGCCCTTCGTGATCATCTACGCACACCTATGCCCGCTATCGCGCAAACTTGATAACACTCCGGTAATTATGTGAACGTTTTAGTACTTACGAAGTTACGAACGCGAATCCGCACACGCGCGCGATCATGAATCGGTCACGTCCGGAAATCTTTAGCCTTCATTCTAGTAATTTAGGTCCATACATTCAGTTGGACCAATCAAAAAAATAAAGCTCATATCCACTAGACCACACGCTCTACGGCGACATCGCCGGGAACTCGTGATATGGAAGATCTCACTTTCATTTAGCATCTGAGCCGTACACCAAATATAAAGTATTAGATTCACGGTCCGCGCACGATTATCCAAAGAACACACGCGAATATGCGAAATGCACACGGTTATAAAATAGATTTTATATACGCGAGGTTACATACACGTTAGCACACGCGACATACAAACGCACACGCGATCGAACACGTTAACGTACAAATGTTCGAACCCTTCGCGATGATACATGCGGTCGCGAGTCCCTACGTTCGCACATACCTGAACCGTACACTGAATATCACATTCAGAATCACGGCCCGCTACAATTGGCCTAATGCAGTGTTTTATTGGGCGACATTGCCTGTTGATGATGATGATGATGATGATGATGGTCCCACCTCATACCCCCACAAAGGTGTGAGCTGAACGATGTATCTAAAAGATAATTAATATTTTGATCCATAACAAAACCAGTTAACAAAAAGAAACGGACTGGTTCAATTTGCAGACATAGCCTTTCCTTCAAAAGAACGTAACCAGATACATTTCGAATATTCCGCCAACAACCAGGGTCCATTGATAGAATCGGGAATTGAACCCAATAGCTTCCATTTCCGATAATTCTCTGTAAGACTCCTCCCGCCTGACCAAGACATCGGTACTACCACCTGCTAAGGTGAGCAGTGACGAGCCTAGTGGCAGTGCAGAGTCCGGTCGAGTTATATCATCCACATCAGACCCCTTTATTGAAAGTTTCCTACCATTAACCCAAGGCAATTAAGGGATACTCCTATCCGAGAACATCCTTGATTGATCAGGAATTGAACCCGATATCTAGTAGTTATCAGAAGGAGTCATCAAGCCCCATACTCAACGAGCTAACTCCGTTATTACCACTATCGCAGCAATAACCGAAATTAACTCTATTGTCGAGCAAAGTCAACACAACTCCATCATCAAATCAGACCCTGAACACAACAAAAGTCTAAAAGCTTCGATTCAACCCGATGAGCTTTTAGTGCTGGTCACCATCGATTTCAAGTTAGTCTCTATCTGCTTAGCGCGCGTGGCTCAGACTTTTGTAGACATCTCATTATTTTTTAATAACTTTAATAAACAAGTAACAAAAATCCATCATCATCATAGTGAATATAATAACTTAGTGTGACTAAATGCAAATAATAGAAGAGAAAAAAAAATACAATCTTCGTGGTATTACATAGTTATTCAAATAACTCCAAAATATAAAAATTCAAAAAATCTGTCTACAAAGCAGATTTTACGTGTGAAATACATAGTGTTTTGAACTCCGCTAATGTTGCTGCACGTTTAATATGCCTAGGCATCGAATTGAAAAAACTTATTCCTTTGTACAACAAGGAGTTCTGTGATCTACTAAATAAAAAGTTTGGTGTTCTTGCATCCGACGCGTTTCTAGTGTTGTACCTATGCAAATCACTTCCTCTTTCAATTCGATCACACAAATATCGAGGCAGCATTCCATTAATAATTTTAAAAATGAACACCATTGTTAAGTAATAAATTCTTTGCTTCACAGAGAGCCATTGTAATGCGCTTAGCATGAAACTAGAGGAAGTGTATCTGTTACATTTTAAAATTAATCGCATGATTCTATTTTGCAATCGCTGTAACCTCAATATTTGTGTTTGATTGGCAAGAAACAAAATGGATGGGCAGAAGTCAATATGTGGTGAAACAATAGATTTATATAATAAAATTTTACTACTAATTGTTAAATCATTTTTCAGACGACACAATATACCATACTTTTTAGCAATCTTTTTGATGACATTGTCGATGTGAGACTTAAAGGTTAACTTGTCATCAATGATTATTCCAAGATATTTTAATTCACTAACGCGATCAATAGTCTCACCATTTATTTCAACGTTAACGTCAGGCCTATTATTAGCCGAAGAGATAATCATATATTTAGTTTTAGCAACATTTAACTTTAATTGTTTAAATTTTAACCAACGAGCAAGGGAATGCAAATCTTCGTTCAAATGCGCCACGGCTTCATCTATATCCTTAGCTGCAATGAACAGAACAGTGTCGTCAGCAAACAAATTTAGGTCACAAAATCGTAAAACTCGCCTCATGTCATTTATATACATAATAAATAAAATAGGACCTAAGACACTACCTTGCGGCACTCCAAGAGGATTGCCGAGAGGACTAGATACAAAATCGTTGAAACTAGTTTTCTGAGTTCTATCACATAAATAGTTTTCAAACCACTTATGTGCTATTCCTCCGATACCAAATCGCTCTACAGTTTTCAAAAGTAACGGTCTCGAAATTGTCTCAAAAGCGCGTTTCAGATCCAAAAATACAGCAAAAATAGTCTCTTTAACCTCGATTTTCTCTTTCCATTTTGCTAATACTAGATTCAAAGCGGTTTCGCAAGAGTGTCCCTCTCGGTATCCCGATTGCTCCGGAATTAGCAAATTATTATTATTCAAATAACTCATCAGCTGGCCCTTAACAACAAGTTCTAAAATTTTCTCTAATGTGTGCAACATGTTAATGGGGCGGTACTCTTCGGCTTTATCCGTCCCAGTAACTTTGGGAATAGGAATCACAAGTGATTCCTTCCAAACTGTCGGCACGTGCCCAGTTTGTAGCGATTCATTTACAAGGTCCAGCAGATCGTGTCCGATGACATGAAAGCAATCCTGTATCACTTTTGCGTTTACATTATCGATACCAGCCGATTTTCCCAAAGAAAAACAAATATCTTTCAATTGTTCAAAAGTGATTGGGTGAAATCCATCAAATCTACAGTTAATATTAATCGGCTGTGTTATTTCCGCAGGTTCACTGACCAGCTCAATACTTTGATTGATCAGTTGCACACTGTTAACGAAATAACTGTTCAATTTTTCAGCTATTATTTGCTCAGATTGTTCTTCTACCCCGTTAAAAGTTATGGACTGCGAGGAACTAGGTTTAGGTTTAATTAAATTCTTTAGGATTTTCCATAACTCTTTGCTGTTGTTTTGATGTTGATCGATCTTCCTTTGAATGTACTCACATTTGGTCTTTTTCAAAGCTCGTGAATAAATATTTCGCGCGTGTGTGTACCCATTCCAAAGACGTTCACGATTAGTTCTGCAAAATTTCTTGTACTTTTTATCCCTTTTACGTTTCAGGCGCAAAAGATCTAAAGAGTACCAGCTGTTGTTCGAGTTATTTAAATTAACATACTTTTGAGAAACTAAACTATTTGTACACTCTTTTAACACATTAGTTAGAACAGCTGCCTTGTTATCCAAATTTCCATTCAATTCCGTAAAATCCAGGCTTCTCGAAACCAGTTGAGACATGGCTTGTTTCGAATATCTTTTCCAGCACTTAATTTTAACTTTATCCTCCTCACGGTTTGGTTCATTCTCCAGTAAAATTGAAATTGTCTCATGATCTGAAATTTTACAATCGGCCTCTACATACGAATAAACCCCATCAAAATTGGAATACACGTGATCTATCAATGTTCTACTGTGTCTGGAAATTCTTGTAAACTCACTAACCGTTTGGTTGAAATTGAAAAACTCAGCCAACTGCTTCAACTGATTCGAATTTTGATCGTTGAGCCAATCAATATTGAAATCGCCCGAAATTACATTAAGTTTGCTTAAATCAACGAAATTCTCCCACCAGTTTTCTAAAATTTCTAAAAATCGTCGATCGCTAGAACTAGGAGAATGGTATACTACTGCAAAGTTTCCCATCTGCATGCCTCTTTCAACTGATATACCCAAGAACCAATTATTATCAACTGCTTCGTTTAATCGAACGTTGAATTTAATCGATTCTTTGGCGTAAATAGCAACTCCACCGGTATGTCTGGAATGAGATAGGCAAAAAGCAACTTTATAACCCGGAATGCTATACTGATCAAATGCATCAGCATCAACAATATGTGTTTCTGATAGAAAAACCAACAATGGACGTTTGTCTTCTACAAGATGTCGCATTGCAACAAAGTTTGTAGACAACCCAGCTATATTTAAACATAATATTTCAGACAGCCTCCCGTTTGTTAGTTGCTATTCACTCAACAAAACGTTGCTTTTTTTAGATTCTAGCAGTCTCCGATATACTGAACACTGCTTACTAAATGCCGCATGGTTTACGTCCAAATTCATTTTGCGTTCACTATTCTTTTTTATACAATTTACACATTTAAAATCAGTTGACGAGCATTCAGATGTTCTATGTGCTCCATTACATCTGGAGCATGTTTCTTTATTAACGCATCCCGTACTGTTATGACCATATTCTCCACAGTTGAAGCAGCGCAGCACGTTAAAGGCCTCTAAAACAGAACACCTATCCCAACCAATGTTCACCGTACGGGCTGACATCAGGCCGCTATAAGTGTTCTTATCAACTTCAATTATAACATTGTATTTGTTATATTTGAAGCGTGGATTTTCAAAATTGGCAACAACTTTAACAAAATCGACCGGAATGCCCTCATTCTGATTCTTCAATAAGTCAACGAAAACTACCTCAGAGTATCGATCACTCATCCCCATTATTTTCAACTTCGGTTTACCGGGTATCGGTATAACAGCATTATACTTTTCACCCAGATTGCTTACAATGTTTTCTTTCACCGATTCAATATTATCCCGAGTTGCACACTCCACAATAATCGAGCCATCTTTACCGTTTTTAAAGTTGCTAATTTTGTGCACCTTTGGATCTAATTTATTTTTTAATGCATTCCTCGTGTCGTCACTCGATTGCAACGGCTCGACTGGTTTAATTACAATGACCGGGCGAGCCTTACGTTTCGTTTGACTTCTAGTTCTAATTTTATTCGTCCCAGTAGCTCCCGACAAAACATTCGCGTAAGTAATTCTACTATTTTTATCAAAAACCTCGTCATTATTTCCATCATCGTCTATTTCAATTAACATCGGTTCATCTTCTTTATTCGTCAAAATTTTTCGTTTTCTACTGGGATTCCCGTCAGATTCAGAATGAACCTTCCTATTACTAAAATTCCTCTTTCTGTTCATTCCAACTAATTCAATTTCACGCTTAACATTTTCATTTAAACAACTTTTCAAATCTTCCAACTTTTTGGCAACACTGTTTTCCAAGCTAGCCAATTTACTCTCGAGAGAGTTGTTGAAAGACCTGATCAATTTTTCTATTCCGTTTTCTACTGCGATGTTTATCTGTGCATCGATGTTTTTTCGGGTATCAGTGAGAGACTCAGAAATGGAAGCGAATTGTTCCATCTTCTTATTCAACTCAATGGATATCGAACTGACATCCTGCACACCAGAAGACTGATCTGATAAACACTTCGCACACTTGTAGCAAAGACTTGCATTATCAGCCACCCAATTTACCATGGCCTTTGTTAACCCGGAACATTTTTGATGATATTTATCACCGCAAAAAAGACATACAACAAGGCCTTCGGCGAGACTCACCGTGCTCGTACACTTTGCACACAGGCCGCTAATTATAGGCAAATTAAACTACAGCTGAAGAAGCGGGTCAATACAAAAGAACAATATAACACTGCGTCTTCCACTGCGGGCAAGCTTATAAAGCCAGCCGCAGCGAAATGAAATCTGAAAATCACAGAACAATAATAGTCTGTATGACTACACACTATACTTATCTGAATGATATTTCGATTAGCAATAGGCGCCCACAAAGTTTTCAACGAAAAGTAAAGTATTTCACACGATTTAACCGATTAATGTTTACGCACTCTTTCACACAAGTTACCATATTCACTTTCACAAAAGCAATGTCTCGTCTGCAAATTGTAGTATGTGATTCTGACGGGGAGCCCTTCCGAGAACCTAGCTCTACAGCTCCAGTAGGACAACTCTCGAAAAAAAAATAATAAAAATGCTTAAAAGAGTGACAAATGTTATCATGACATTTTAAGGTTGTTTTCATAAAAACCTTTTGCAGACAAATGAAATGAGGAAAAATATATAATTCAAGTTAAATAGTGTAACCCGTCAGGGTAACAATTTAGCTCCGTAGAGTGTATTGTTTACGTTAAAGTTATGCTCACCGCTGTTCGATACCGTTCACATTTAGTTTGTTAATTTTTATATAGTTTCGCGTTTGTGAACGGTTTTGTGTAATCAGATAGGTGTAGTAATTTTTGTTTTATGTTTGTATACAAGAAACATAGGGCTTAGATAGGCCACCGCTCTCCTCTTGCTGCAATAAGTGTGCTGGATATGCTACACATAGCGATGACAGATATGCGGCGGCACGGTTCTTTTGGTGTTGGTGTTTGTTTTTTCGTGTCGTGAGGATGGCGGCCATCGTAATATAGTTGGAGAGTGACGAACCACGGCAGTGAACAGACGCCCAGAATAATCCATCCTTTTTCGGGACAGTTTTCCGCCACTAGTGCCAGTGAGGTAGAGTGTGCGCGTGCGACGGCAAGTTATACCGTCGAAAGTGCCGGCCCGTGGTTCGGGCACACGTAAGTACGGTGTTGATTCGCCATAAGGGGATAGCTAATCGCTAAGGAGTGCTCTCGCTTCCCCGGCTAAACGAGAAGGAGTCAAAACACCGACCGTTCTCACTGTGGAAGATCAGTCGAACGAGCCTAGCTCTCCTCCACAGTTAATCGCCAAGGAGAACGAAGCAGGGCGGACAAAGGTTCCCCCTGGGAAGTGCACTGCGGTGACTTCCGGGATCGCTTGAGGCGAGCAAGTCGATCCGGCGATAATTCGCCAACGTCGCTAGGGAGGTTCCAACAAAGGAGCCAAGCTCACCTCCCTAGCTAAACGCCAAGGAACGCTGCCGGAGCAGCCAACGCCATTCCGGGAGAACTCGGCCGATGTAGTCCCGGCCGGTCGGAAGAAACCGCCCGCCTTCCCGCCAACAGTAGCAGCAGATCGACGAGATCCAGCAGCGCACAGTACAGGAAGAGGAAGTAGAGGAATAAAAGTCGGTAAATTTGTTAATTTATTTTGTTAATCTTTTTGCCTTTCTCATATAGAAAGGTTATGCAATCACTCTGAAAAACGTCAACCTAATCCCGGCCCGAAGGGCCGAGTGTCATATCCCATTCGACTCAGTTCGTCGAGATCGGAAAAAGTCTGTATGTGTGTGTGTATGTGTGTATGTGTGTGTATGTATGTGCGTATGTGTCAAATAATGTCACTCATTTTTCTCAGACATGGCTGGACCGATTTGCCCAAACTTAGTCTCAAATGAAAGGTGCAACCTTCTCATCGGCTGCTATTGAATTATGGATCGATCGGAATTCTGGTTCCGGAATTACGGGTTTCAGAGTGCGGCCACACAGAAATTTCTCATATAAACTATAGGAAAAATTAAAAATAGAATTTTTATTTTTGATGCTAAATGTGTTCAAGGTGCATGAAACGTCGAGATTTGATGCAAACTCGAAAAAAAATTTGACGACGATTCACTTTTTTGGGTTTTGGCACATTTTTGCCTTTCTCATATAGAAAGGTTATGCAATCACTCTGAAAAATGTCAACCTAATCCCGGCCCGAAGGGCCGAGTGTCATATCCAATTCGACTCAGTTCGTCGAGATCGGAAAAAGTCTGTATGTGTGTGTATGTGTGTGTGTATGTATGTGCGTATGTGTCAAATAATGTCACTCATTTTTCTCAGAGATGGCTGGACCGATTTGCCCAAACTTAGTCTCAAATGAAAGGTGCAACCTTCCCATCGGCTGCTATTGAATTTTGGATCGATCGGAATTCTGGTTCCGGAATTACGGGTTTCAGAGTGCGGCCACACAGAAATTTCTCATATAAACTATAGGAAAAATTAAAATTAGAATTTTTATTTTTGATGCTAAATGTGTTCAAGGTGCATGAAACGTCGAGATTTGATGCAAACTCGAAAAAAAATTTGACGACGATTCACTTTTTTGGGTTTTGGCACATTTTTGCCTTTCTCATATAGAAAGGTTATGCAATCACTCTGAAAAATGTCAACCTAATCCCGGCCCGAAGGGCCGAGTGTCATATCCCATTCGACTCAGTTCGTCGAGATCGGAAAAAGTCTGTTTGTGTGTGTGTGTATGTATGTGTGTATGTATGTGTGTGTATGTGTGTGTATGTATGTGCGTATGTGTCAAATAATGTCACTCATTTTTCTCAGAGATGGCTGGATCGATTTGCCCAAACTTAGTCTCAAATGAAAGGTGCAACCTTCCCATCGGCTGCTATCGAATTTTGGATCGATCAGAATTCTGGTTCCGGAATTACGGGTTTCAGAGTGCGGCCACACAGAAATTTCTCATATAGGAAAAATTAAAAATAGAATTTTTATTTTTGATGCTAAATGTGTTCAAGGTGCATGAAACGTCGAGATTTGATGCAAACTCGAAAAAAAATTTGACGACGATTCACTTTTTTGGATTTTGGCACATTTTTGCCTTTCTCATATAGAAAGGTTATGCAATCACTCTGAAAAACGTCAACCTAATCCCGGCCCGAAGGGCCGAGTGTCATATCCCATTCGACTCAGTTCGTCGAGATCGGAAAAAGTCTGTATGTGTGTGTGTATGTATGTGCGTATGTGTCAAATAATGTCACTCATTTTTCTCAGAGATGGCTGGACCGATTTGCCCAAACTTAGTCTAAAATGAAAGGTGCAACCTTCCCATTGGCTGCTATTGAATTTTGGATCGATCGGAATTCTGGCTCCGGAATTACGGGTTTCAGAGTGCGGCCACACAGAAATTTCTCATATAAACTATAGGAAAAATTTAAAATAGAATTTTTATTTTTGATGCTAAATGTGTTCAAGGTGCATGAAACGTCGAGATTTGATGCAAACTCGAAAAAAAAATTGACGACGATTCACTTTTTTGGATTTTGGCACATTTTTGTCTTTCTCATATAGAAAGGTTATGCAATCACTCTGAAAAACGTCAACCTAATCCCGGCCCGAAGGGCCGAGTGTCATATCCCATTCGACTCAGTTCGTCGAGATCGGAAAAAGTCTGTATGTGTGTGTGTATGTGTGTGTATGTGTGTATGTATGTGTGTGTATGTGTGTGTATGTGTGTGTATGTATGTGCGTATGTGTCAAATAATGTCACTCATTTTTCTCAGAGATGGCTGGATCGATTTGCCCAAACTTAGTCTCAAATGAAAGGTGCAACCTTCCCATCGGCTGCTATTGAATTTTGGATCGATCAGAATTCTGGTTCCGGAATTACGGGTTTCAGAGTGCGGCCACTCAGAAATTTCTCATATAAACTATAGGAAAAATTAAAAATAGAATTTTTATTTTTGATGCTAAATGTGTTCAAGGTGCATGAAACGTCGAGATTTGATGCAAACTCGAAAAAAAATTTGACGACGATTCACTTTTTTGGATTTTGGCACATTTTTGCCTTTCTCATATAGAAAGGTTATGCAATCACTCTGAAAAATGTGAACCTAATCCCGGCCCGAAGGGCCGAGTGTCATATCCCATTCGACTCAGTTCGTCGAGATCGGAAAAAGTCTGTTTGTGTGTGTGTATGTATGTGTGTGTATGTGTGTGTGTATGTGTGTGTATGTGTATGATTCACTTTTTTGGATTTTGGCACATTTTTGTCTTTCTCATATAGAAAGGTTATGCAATCACTCTGAAAAATGTCAACCTAATCCCGGCCCGAAGGGCCGAGTGTCATATCCCATTCGACTCAGTTCGTCGAGATCGGAAAAAGTCTGTATGTGTGTGTGTATGTCTGTGCGTATGTGTCAAATAATGTCACTCATTTTTCTCAGAGATGGCTGGACCGATTTGCCCAAACTTAGTCTAAAATGAAAGGTGCAACCTTCCCATTGGCTGCTATTGAATTTTGGATCGATCGGAATTCTGGTTCCGGAATTACGGGTTTCAGAGTGCGGCCACACAGAAATTTCTCATATAAACTATAGGAAAAATTAAAAATAGAATTTTTATTTTTGATGCTAAATGTGTTCAAGGTGCATGAAACGTCGAGATTTGATGCAAACTCGAAAAAAAATTTGACGACGATTCACTTTTTTGGATTTTGGCACATTTTTGTCTTTCTCATATAGAAAGGTTATGCAATCACTCTGAAAAACGTCAACCTAATCCCGGCCCGAAGGGCCGAGTGTCATATCCCATTCGACTCAGTTCGTCGAGATCGGAAAAAGTCTGTATGTGTGTGTGTATGTGTGTATGTATGTGTGTGTATGTGTGTGTGTATGTGTGTGTATGTATGTGTCAAATAATGTCACTCATTTTTCTCAGAGATGGCTGGATCGATTTGCCCAAACTTAGTCTCAAATGAAAGGTGCAACCATCCCATCGGCTGCTATTGAATTTTGGATCGATCAGAATTCTGGTTCCGGAATTACGGGTTTCAGAGTGCGGCCACGCAGAAATTTCTCATATAAGCTATAGGAAAAATTAAAAATAGAATTTTTATTTTTGATGCTAAATGTGTTCAAGGTGCATGAAACGTCGAGATTTGATGCAAACTCGAAAAAAATTTGACGACGATTCACTTTTTTGGATTTTGGCACATTTTTGCCTTTCTCATATAGAAAGGTTATGCAATCACTCTGAAAAACGGCAACCTAATCCCGGCCCGAAGGGCCGAGTGTCATATCCCATTCGACTCAGTTCGTCGAGATCGGAAAAAGTCTGTATGTGTGTGTGTATGTATGTGCGTATGTGTCAAATAATGTCACTCATTTTTCTAAAATGAAAGGTGCAACCTTCCCATTGGCTGCTATTGAATTTTGGATCGATCGGAATTCTGGTTCCGGAATTACGGGTTTCAGAGTGCGGCCACACAGAAATTTCTCATATAAACTATAGGAAAAATTAAAAATAGAATTTTTATTTTTGATGCTAAATGTGTTCAAGGTGCATGAAACGTCGAGATTTGATGCAAACTCGAAAAAAATTTGACGACGATTCACTTTTTTGGATTTTGGCACATTTTTGCCTTTCTCATATAGAAAGGTTATGCAATCACTCTGAAAAACGGCAACCTAATCCCGGCCCGAAGGGCCGAGTGTCATATCCCATTCGACTCAGTTCGTCGAGATCGGAAAAAGTCTGTATGTGTGTGTGTATGTATGTGCGTATGTGTCAAATAATGTCACTCATTTTTCTCAGAGATGGCTGGACCGATTTGCCCAAACTTAGTCTCAAATGAAAGGTGCAACCTTCCCATCGGCTGCTATTGAATTTTGGATCGATCGGAATTCTGGTTCCGGAATTACGGGTTTCAGAGTGCGGCCACACAGAAATTTCTCATATAAACTATAGGAAAAATTAAAAATAGAATTTTTATTTTTGATGCTAAATGTGTTCAAGGTGCATGAAACGTCGAGATTTGATGCAAACTCGAAAAAAAATTTGACGACGATTCACTTTTTTGGATTTTGGCACATTTTTGTCTTTCTCATATAGAAAGGTTATGCAATCACTCTGAAAAACGTCAACCTAATCCCGGCCCGTAGGGCCGAGTGTCATATCCCATTCGACTCAGTTCGTCGAGATCGGAAAAAGTCTGTATGTGTGTGTGTATGTGTGTATTTATGTGTGTGTATGTGTGTGTGTATGTGTGTGTATGTATGTGCGTATGTGTCAAATAATGTCACTCATTTTTCTCAGAGATGGCTGGATCGATTTGCCCAAACTTAGTCTCAAATGAAAGGTGCAACCTTCCCATCGGCTGCTATTGAATTTTGGATCGATCGGAATTCT